>NC_133665.1:130624621-130851725 GCF_037893015.1 Macrotis lagotis
TGTGATTATATGCTGTTATTAGCAACTTTTGTGAAGTTAGTTTTTGCAAAACATTTTCATTCTTTCCCTGTGTTTTTTGAATTAAAGATTTTATTTTTTTTTCAAAGAAAGTATTCAAAATTATGGGATCTAG
This sequence comes from Macrotis lagotis, assembly GCF_037893015.1. Classification (NCBI taxonomy): domain Eukaryota; kingdom Metazoa; phylum Chordata; class Mammalia; order Peramelemorphia; family Peramelidae; genus Macrotis; species Macrotis lagotis. Next base: position 130,624,755 of record NC_133665.1, read on the forward strand.
GGTGTATTTCTAACAAAACAATAACTGTACCTTTAACAGATTATTTTTAGGGAATATTTTAACAACTTGGATTGTGTTGAAATGATTAATGCTGATGATGAACCTTGTTTATTTTAGTATTTAGATTTTAATTTTTAAATTCATTCTTTTTTTTTTTTAGGTTTTTCTTTTGCAAGGCAAACGGGGTTAAGTGGCTTGCCCAAGGCCACACAGCTAGGTAATTATTAAGTATCTGAGACCAGATTTGAATCCAGGTACTCCTGGCTCCAGGGCCGGTGCTTTATCCACTACGCCACCTAGCCGCCCCTAAATTCATTGTTAATGCAATATTTTATGTATATTTTCATCTCTAATTGAAATAATTCTACTGCTAGTAAGCATTCACTTATAAAAGACTGCCTCATTTTCTGAGTTTATAATTAATGATATATTACCTGTGAAGCCACTCTTGAGTAGCAAGCAACATCTGGAAAATTAATGATGATACCTAGAAATGAAGGTAATTGCAGTACATTGCTTTCTAGAACTAAACTGGAAAAAGTTAGATAACCAAACGTTTTTTATTGAAAAAAAATTAGTAAAGGTACTAGATATAGTCAAGTGTTTTGACTTCAGATTTTTGACTAATCTTACTCCATGGCCTTGAACAAGTTTTAGCCTTTTAAAGCTGTAGTTTCTTCATCTATAAAATTGGAGGAGGGAAGAGTGAATGAAGTCGATTATCTCTAGCCTCTCCTGGGTCTGAATCCTATGTTCTTAGATAGTCATAATGGTGACTTTTTTGAATCCAGTTAGATTAGGTTTAGTTCAGAAGAATATAATATGTACTATCCTAATTCTTTCACACATGTTAATCATTAGAATTTTGGAATGTATCATTTTTACATTATTTCAAATTTGAAATCACGATAATCAATTTAGGTCAGTTCAGATGTGCTCTGAATAATGACCCAAAGATATGTTTGACTTGGAAGACTTAACAACAGAGTGCAGTTTGTGCTTGTAATACCGGAAGAGGTGGTTGTACACTAATTGTTGAAGACCACCCTATAAGTTAGTTTATGGAGAAAGTTAAAAATTTTTTGGTAAGGCAGGTTAGTAAATGTCTGTTATCAGTTGTTTAAAAAGAACATTGTAAGTATTATGAATTTCAAAGAAAAGAAATTCACTGAGTACGTATGGAAAAAGCTTACCTAATAAGACTTGAATGCTTATAGAATATTATATTCAGATTAATCACCTAGTTGTGTTCGACTATGCCATAGAAATGTTGACTATACAGTATGTAGATTTAAGGATTTTTTTTCTTAATACTTTTGAGCCGTGAGAAAGTAGAACTGAGCAGATTTCTGTTTACTTTTCAGAAAGCTCCAATTTAAAATTTTTAATTCTCATTAATGATTTCATTTTTAACCATAAATGGTAATGAGGATCAGAGTGAAGTATTTTGAAATTAAAACATGATAAACTTTTTCTAATGTAGCAAATTCATATGAAGGATCAGGAAGTATTTTTCATTGCTGTTTAACTTTTTTTCCTAAGAATTTCAACGCGCGCGTGTGTGTGTGTGTGTGTGTGTGTAATTTTAAGGCTTAACTCCCTGGGAAGTAGGTTTATATTATAGCTATTTACAAGGGAATATAAGGTATCTGAGCCCTAGATCAGTAATTCTGGGGTTTAACCATTTTAGTATCCTATTGTAACTCAGTAAAATTAACAATTGAATTCATCTAGAGGTGGACTTAATTGGCATTTTTGTTTTAGTTATCAGTATGTGATTCTTATTATCTATGTAAGTATCTTTAAAAACTTGAGTTTCCAAAGTAATTTAACCCTTTACTTTGAATTAGTCACAAAATTTTCTGCTTCTGCATAACATTTTTGAAAGTTCTTGAAGATTTTATAAATGTTTGTGGATTTGTCAATCTATATGGATTAGATACACTTTTAATGCTAGAAGTACAGGGGCAGAAATATACAATGTTTCTCTAACTGACTAAATTGTCTATTTAGAGCAAGTTTTACATTTTCTGTAATTGAGCAACTCTTCCAAGATGATATAGTGATAATTTTAGAAAGAATAATAAATAAAAAATGAATAATTTAATATTTTATAGCTGCAGTATTATTTGACATATCTTTGTAAAACAACATCATTAAATCCACATGAACTTAGTTGGCACACCTTCCCTGACCTCTTTCACTTTCATTAAGAATTTTTAAATAGTATAATAAAGCCTTGAATGCTCAGGGGGTAGTGTTTTCTGGTTAACCCCTTTAAAGAATTTTTGACATTGTTGGAAATATTACAAGGTACTGATCTTTTGTCTCTATCCTGTTCTTTTGGTTATTTCAAGATTGCATTGTTATTGTCATTCCATTTGTTCTCCTTTTATCCTGCTTTGCATAAAGGCTGTCTGAATATATGTGGGATCCAGGACATATTTTGAAGGTTTATTTTTTAAAATAAATCTAAATATATGTCATCCTCGAAGATAGTGTTTCAAATGGGAGTAAAAAGGTAGAATTCTAGTTAATTTTGTTTAACTTACTTATTTTGTTTCTCACTCCAAATAGAATGGCCCAAGTGTGATGTCTCTAGACAATACAAAGACAGGTCCTAATCCAACTTTTTTTCTCCAAAGAAGAATCAGATCAAAAACATTTCTTAAGAGATAACAATAGCTTGTAGTTACAAACAATAGTTTTGTAGAATCAGGAATAATTCAGCTATTTCTCTGATGCTCTTTTCTGTTATACTATACTTCAAGTATCATAGACTTTGAAGCCATCTACTCTAACCCTTCCATTTTACAGATGAGGAATCTAAGGCCCAAAGAAGAACTTTCTGGTTAGGTACCCTGATTTTAAATTCAATCTGGAATGTATAACTTAAGTTCCATGCTTCATCCAGTTTTTCATAATAGAACTTCTTCAAAGAATGTCATCCACATTCATTTAAAAAAAAATGAAAGTTTTGGGTTTTTTTAACTTCATAAATAAATTTAAAATGACTATGTAGAATGAGGTTCTTTATTGTGCTGTGTTTTGATTAATTTATAGTTTAGAGTGTTAGCTATTTTAAATGGTAGATTTAGGGTTACAGTATAGGAAAGTTTTATTTCTTAACTCTTAATCTAGTTTTTAGTTTTTGTTTCCTTGTCTCAAAACTTAATTCTCTGTTATTTCCACAGCACCTTATTATGATGTTGGAAACAGGATTTCCAATTGTCATCAGCAGAAGCAAGTAAGAGTTATATCTTTTATCTTTTTTTTAACTGTAGCTTTTGGCAGAAAAGTTTATGTTTAATAATAATATGATAAACATCTTTAAAATTTAGGATAAAGGTAAAAATCCCTAAAGATGGATGAGAACACTAAGGGTCACAAGAGAAGATTAAGATCAGAGACTAGGTCATGGAAATTGTAGTTGTGATAAATGGTGACAACTACTGTTGATTGGCTATGTGAATGGGATGAATCTTATTGTTTATGAGCCCATTGGAGCTGTGGACTTGAGTTACTTTTGGTAGCAGTACTAATCTATAACAGCTATGCATAGTCCCCCACACACTAGGTAACTTCTAGCCTACTCTGAGTGAGAGAGAGAGACCGCTATTACAGTCTCTCTAGTTACATGATGATACTGCGTAGATGGTTCTGTGTAATATGATACACTTTAAAGTAATTCTTGATTATTTTAGTAAATGTCATCTCTGAAAATTCAATTTCTAAACATAAGGGGGAAATACAAAAGAAATGGTGTCTTAGTTCAAGGTATCTATACTCAGCTATTTAATTTTTCTACATTCAAAATTTGAAACTGTCTTGTTTATCACAGGAGGAATTACTATCAATTAGATATTAAGTTCACTCAACTATATACAATAAACAACAAATACTAACCATGTGCCTAGAAGAGTTGCAAAATTTGAAATAGGATGTGAGATGTTCAGCTAAGATAGCGTTTTAACTAGTTGATCTTCAAAGTTCTTTCCAGCACTGTAATTGTGATGTTAATGGTCCATCCCTCTATGGAGCTTTTATAGTTTAATGATAAGTTCCTTTGAAATTAAAATCTTGATTACTCAGCTTCACTATATTTGTATAGTTCTTTAAAGAGCTTTAAGTTTGGGGCAGCTGTGTGGTGCAGTGGATAGAGCACCAGCTCTGGAGTCAGGCAGACCTGAGTTGAAGTCTGGGCTCAGACGTTTAATAATTATCTAGCAGTGTGCCCTTGGGCAAGTCACTTAAGCCCTTTAACATGCATTGGGCAAAAAACCCCACTAAATTAATTGTGAAAAAAATAACTGATTTAACTAGTCATTTGTATTGAAAGTCAGCAGACATTTGTATATCTTAGAGATACAATTACTGATTTAACTAGACATTTCTGATTCTAGATTTATTGCTTAGATGTTTTTAGCAAAGTTCTTGCCAAATATTTCCTGATTAATTTAAGATTATTATTAACATGTCAATTCAAATTTGCATTTGCATTCCTGGTTTCTTTGCAAAATTTTTTTTTAGAATTGAAGGATTGGATTTATAAGCTCCTTCCAAATTATATATTGTGAAAAATAAAATAATTGAGAAATCTATATTAGCAGACAGAATTCAAAATAAAATGAATTTAACATGATTATTAAAAACTTTTAATATCATGCCAAATTACTCCCAATTGCTGGATTAACTGCTCAGGGGCAGAGTCTACTTCTTTAACCCTAGGGATAACATGTAACATTTATCAAAGCTAATCATTTAACAATGTCCTAATTTGGTTTTTGACCATTTGTAGGTAATCATATTAAATTACATTTTAATTTCCAACCAAAGTTCATTTAAACATTCCTTAATACCTGTAAATTAAGGCTGAAGGGTTTCCCTTAAATTAATAAATTGTTACTCTATTAGTGGGCTCTTCTACAGCCAGTTTGTATGAGAGCAACATTTAGTATAGTGTTGAATTCTGTTGTATACTTAACATTAGCTGCATGTGGAATATTGATATCTTTATTATTTAATAAGGAAATTTCTAGAACCAGGCCCTTCTGCCTAATTGTTCATATCTATGAAAAGTTTCTTACTATGTTGATGTTTTAATATGACACTTATTCAGCTGCCAGGCTAGATAAATGATCTTTGGCATTTCATTTGCCATGCATTCCTTGGAATGGAAATATGAACAGGATATTTTTTAATGTATTTTTCTAGGTAATTTTGAGGGTTAGTCTAAGTACAAATTTTTGTACCCCTTTTTCCTTTTATCTATTTCTATTTCTTAAGGAGTTGTTTTCTTCAGTGTATTTCCTCATTTTTCCATTTGGCCAATTCAGTTTTTTTTTTTAAAGAATTCTTCTCTTAAGTGGGTTTTTGTGCCCTTTTTAAAAACCATTTGTTCTATTTTGTTTTTTAAGATGTTAATTTGCTTTTTGGTATTTTTTCTGCCTCTTTTACCAACTATTCTCTTTTTATAAGTTTCTCTTTTTACTCATTTATTTTCCCAGTTTTTCCTCTACCTCTTGATTTTAAAATCTTTTTTTGAGCTCTTCCAGAATTTCTTACTGACTTGTGTCACTTCACGTTTTTTTCTTTGTGACTTTGTTTATCCATTGCTGTCTTCTTCTGGGTAAGTAGCTTGATTTTCCCTGTCACCATAGTAACTTTTTATGGTGAATAATCTTTTTATTGTTTGCTCACATGACTTTTTTATATTAGAGTTGACCTCTGCTTCCAATGTATAGGAGGCACTGCCCCAATTTTTAGGTTTTTAATACTGCTGTTTTCAGAACTAGATCTAGGGGTCTATAGGTTTTAAATACTTCCAAGATGGTACTACTTACGGAGAGGTATGATCACTATCTGCATGACTTGTGCACTTGGTCTTTTGTTAGCTCTCCTTTTGCCCATGAAACTCTTGACTAATTCTCCTGCTCTTCTATAGCCTCAAGCACCTAGTGCTGCCTTGAAACTACATATGGCCAGTACAAGAGGGTCCTTAACTGTGAATGTCAATAAAAGTTCTATTTAATCTCTCTCTGAGATCCAACCCCATTTGTGGGCTGAGAACTCTTGAAGCTGCTGTCATTGACAGCCACCTCCAACACTATGCTCTAGACCCAATCACCATCCCACTGAGATGGACTTTTAAGTTGTCTTGGTCTGGAGAATTATTTCACCTGGAACTTTTGTTTAGTTCTGCTACTCCAGAATTTGATTTGAGATATTACTCTAAAGTTGTTGGGAGGGTAGGAAGAGCTCCTGCCTCTACTCCATCATGGCTCTGCCCCCATGCCAAGTTTTAATTTGTTAAAATTTAATTTGGTATTAAGATAAAAGGTTTAAACATGGGAACATTTGGAAGTTTTGCTTTGTTATATGTAAAATAGCTGCTCGGTTTCTTTCTTTTTTTTTTTTTTTTTTTTGCAAGGCAAATGGGGTTAAGTGGCTTGCCCAAGGCCACACAGCTAGGTAATTAATAAGTGTCTGAGACTGGATTTGAACCCAGGTACTCCTGAATCCAGGGTCAGTGCTTTATCCACTGGGGCAGCACTTTATCCACTGTGCCACCTAGCCACCCCTCTCTGTTTCTTTTTTCAATGATATGCCAAAGTCAGTGTCTTAAACTTGTATTTGTTCATTAACATGGTTTAAAAATCACAGGGAAACGACAAGATCGCAACAGCAGAAGAAACCACCGTTATTTTGCTTTTTTTCTTCCTCTCTTGACTGACATGAACTGAGATTCATTCTCTACATCTACGAGTAAAACAATCTCCACTGTGGGATGAGGTAGTAGGTTGTATAGTTTTAGGGTCACACCCACCACTGGGAGATAACTATACAATCTACTGTCTTTCTTAAAGTGGGAGGAAATCTTCAGGAGTATTGTTTTTATTTGAAACTAATAATTAAATGTCATAGAATAGTTTGATCATAGCCCATTGTAATGTGTGTTATATAAGTTATATTTAAATGTGCAGCATTCATTTGTTTTTAACATTTTTTAAAAAAGCACAGTTTTGTAGGCTACTGGGTTAAGGAGAGAATCTAGTTTGCCATATTATGTCTTTAAATTTCATGAATTTGTATTTTTCCTAAGTTTATCTCATGTTATGATTCTAATGGCAAAAACATTTGAATGAATTACAAAAAAATAAACATAAAGCAATTACTAGACATAATTAAGTTCTACCTGCTTGGGTAAAAAAACAAAATGAAACTATCTTACACAGTTCCTTATGTCTGTTGACTTCAGAAAAATATTATTTCCACTGTAATTATTAACTAATATTTAGATAAAGTTACCATATAAAAATAGTTTAAGAATTGTGACTATGACTTTTTGCTTTTGTATTTTTTCTCTTCTTTTTGTAACCCTTTCTATATTAGACCTTTAGATTAAGCAAAAAGCACTTTTTATGTAGTTAGATCAAAAACATTTTTAATGTATAAAATTGTTTCTATCATAGCTATGTTAAGATAAATGGTTTTACACTTGTCATCTTTCTGAAAGAGTTTGACCGCCATTGCTTAAGATTGCTCTATCAGAGTGAGGTAGTAGATTGTATAGTTGTGGGGTAGTGATTTTACCCTGTTCAGGAGATAACTATACAATCTATTGCCTTCCCTGAGGAGTAGACGTTCTACTGTTCTTTGCTGTGGTTTGTATCTACTCAGTTTTTCAAAGTTGGGAATATTTCGATTCATAATCTTATATTTTCAGATATACAAAGAAGTTTCTTAAAATGCCAATTTTAGCGTACAGTCAATATCAAGAGCATATTTTATAGAGCTACACAAAAGAGCTACACCGGATTTGGCATAATGGGTTCAAGTCATGGACACTACATATTAGAAAGGACATGAATAAACTGGAAAGCCTCCAGAAGAGAGCAAACAGAATGGTGAGATGATGCCATATTAGGATCAGTTTAGCCTACTGAAATGAGTAGAAGAAAATGATAGTTTTCTTCTAAGTATTTGAGGAGCTGTCACTTGAAAAGGGAACTAGACTGTTCTCTTTAGTCTCAGAGACCAGAATTAGGAACAGTAGGTGGGAATTGCAATGAAGCAAATTTAGGCCTGAGATACCAAAAAAAATTCTAACAGTGACTCAGAGTTTAGAACATGGAGTTCTTCAAAGTAAGACTAGGTGATCCCTTCCCATGTCTGCAGTAGAGGGAATCCATATCCAAGTATGGTTTGTTTGTACTAAGTGGCTCCTGAGGTCCCAGCTCTCTGAGATGAATTCTGTGAAGGTTACACATTGTTACATACTTGAGCGATCATATTTTTGAACTGGAAGGTTTCTTTTTTAGAGTTGGAAGAATATCCTGCTTAATCAAAGGACCAGTTGCCACAATTTTTTATTTGAGAAAGAGTTCTACATACAAGCAAGGGACCACCAAAGATGTAAAATATTCACATTCTATAATCAGTAAAATACTCAACATTCTATCTTTACTTATTTCCTCACCTCTTTCTCCACCCTGAATAACTAAAGAGATTTAATTTTTCTATTCACAGAAACACTTCAATGAGCATTTAAAGGACATGTATGACTTGATTTGTTCATAAAATTGTGTAGTGATATGTTTAGTGAAAATTTCCAAAATTGTACATTCTTATTTATTCTTAAATAGTAAACTTTGTTAAAATTGCATGTGCGAGTTACTAAACTTAAGGAATTTGCCTTTTTAGTTTTTCCACTTTTGAGAAGCAATAAAAGTTTGAACAGATAAAAATAGACAAAATTCTTATGGTAGCAAAGTTGCATCTTTCTGAACTTGGTGTTCTTCCATAGTATCAAAAGCAGAGAAACTAGGAAGAAAATTAACTCATCTGAAAGACTTGCCACATAGAAGTAATCAGTATCTTCTCTGATTAACAGCAGTGTTTGCTTCATTTTCATCATCATCATTTCAAACCTAAAAGTTTGCTGGTATTGAAGCAAATATGTAACCCATTCAGTTTTTCTTCACATTTGCTGCATTTCTAAATACAGTAACATGGACACATTTCAGAAAACTAACAAACTTGAAGCAGATAAAAAGAATGAAAGGTACAAAATGCTAGGCCATCAAGGTTGTGTGTAGGGATGTTTGTTACAACCTCAGTCTGTAATCAGGACCTTCACCTGAAGATATTCTGTATTCAGCAGCATTTGAAAGCACTTGCTCTATGCACATCCTCCCTGTTGTTTACTTTGTGATCCTATCAAATGCAGTGGCAATGATAACATTACTTTTATTTGAATCCAGCAAAATGAACTGACAAAATTTTCCCAGTTTCTTGAACATTTTTCATATTATTTGTTTTCATAAATGAAGTTCCTCTTGAATAATTAACAATTTTAAAAAAATCTCTTACAGAATGTTTAACAAGTACAATGTGTGATTCAGATTCAAGTAATTTCTTAAGATAATGATGTTAGTTCTGTAGCAAATGCTGTAGCTGAACCTAAATGATAGTTCACAAGTAGTATTTTTTCATATGACTAGGCTGTTTTTCCTTATCAGTTTTTACAGAATTTAAATAATTTGCTCTTTTAATATATTTTATTGACACCTTGTTTTTACATTGTCATTTCAAACACTCCCTCCTCCTCACCTCCCCACCTCCATCAAACCCTTGCTCATGCCAAAGAAAAATCAAAAGCATCCAAAATACAGCTAATGATGTTTTCAGCTACTAGCCTTAATAACCCCTCATTCCTTTTGCATGAAAAAGATGTTCATTTGTTCTCAGGATTTTTATGAAGTTAACTTTAAGTGTTGTGGAAAAATGAAATATAAATTAGCTGTTTTATTGAACTTTAAATTCTTTTCATTTGTATATGTTCTTTTCTTGATTTTGCTTATTTTCACCTATATCCATTTAGAGAATTCCTCATATGCATAATTTAATAACAATATTATGTAAAATAAGTAATAAGCAATTATATGATTTTTCTAAACATTCCTCATCCCAAACTCAATTTTGTCAGTTTTTACTGTTTGTTACTATGAATATTCTGGAATATATGGACTTAAAAGTTTTCTCAGGTTTCCTTATTGAATGTCCCAGTAAATTCTGAAATGACTGATTTAAAAGGATAAGAATTGGTAGTCACTTTTCTTGTACAATTCCAAATTGAAATATACTTTGTTTCCAACTGTATCTATGTGCTTGTCTCCCTTCCTTGCCAGTTTGCTGGGTGTAAGTTTGAAACCTGTTTTAGCTTGTATTTTTCTTATTGTTAATGACATAGTGTGGTCATTTATAGCTTGCAGTTCTTATTTTGAAACTTTATATTCTTTGTATTCATTTCTTAGACTCTTAAATTCATTATTTGTTGTTTGATATGATAAAAATATAACAAAGTTGACGAGGGAGACAGATCTAGGTTTTTTCAACCTAGCTCTCCTGATTAGGTACATTTCAATTTCACTTGAATTAAACTTAGGCTATCCCTAAGATCCCTTCTAGTTCTGATTTTTATTTAGCAAGTAGTATAATTGTCCTTTTTTCATGTATAATTCTTTAGGGTGTTCATTTGTTTTGAAAATTGACTTTATAGGTCATGGAGCGGACAAGCTATTACAGTATAGAATGGTTACATAGATATTAATCATTATGCTTGACTCTACCATGTTATCATGTTATTTGTAATACTAGCAAAGCAAATACACAATTATTTACTATTGAACTAAGTATTTTGAACTTAATATACTTCACTTGGACTTCTCTCCTGTTGCATTTCTGTTTTTTAAAAACTGGTTGAGATATAATCAAAAAAGTTTAGCTCCTTCCATAGATATGTTTATCCATTTATCTGTTAGTACTATTAGGACAGGATGCCTCACTGATCTTTGCACAGATTCCATTACCATTTCATATTTGAACTCTCAGAAAATGTTGATTTTGTAATGCTATGGTGTTCTTGTAAAAACTGTTACTATTGCATTTTCTTGTATTGATGGAGGCTTTTGAAAGAATATTGCATTTTTAAGGTCTTTGGTTATTTGTGTGTTACTTATGTTTTTATATTTTATACTTATATTTTTTCTCATAGACAAATTATCTTGTCCATCAATCTAACTTTAAGAACTTTTTTTTGTAAATATCTACGTATAATATTTGATTATTTGATGTTTTCTGGATGTTAGTTTTTGTGAACTTTAAATCCCAAGAACTGAAGGCCAAAGAGGAGCCAACTGTCTTCCAACTACAAAATATAGATACTTCCTCTGACCTGTCTTCTGACCAAGCCCAACATAAGATCCTTGTTTTTAATATCTTGAAGAATAAATGGACGTTAGTGCTGTTTTGATCTTTATTTGCATTTGTTTGAGAACTAACCCATAATCTCTAAAAGAGATCTGAAGTTTTAATCAAAAAGGAGGTACTGAATCTTCTGAAAATGGATGTGACTCCTCCAGATGGAAATACATCTTGCTCTTTTGTATGATGGTATTGTACAATTTGTGCCCAGAAATTGTAAAGTTTGCCCTGTTTTCCAATTTTCCCCAAATCTTCCTGTGCCTAGAATGACCAGCTTCTACTGTTCCTTGCTATAGGGGGAAAACCCAGAATTTCAAGCACATTGGTACAAATTTGAAAGGAGCATTTTCTCTGTTTTTCTAATTTAGCTCTGTAGAGGTCAAGGGGAAGAAAACATAGCACCTGCTCTGATGTCTCTTATTTTCCAAAGAAGACTTGGAAAAATCTTAGAATTATTTGATTAACTTGTGATTATGCTCAGATTTTTTGCCCACACAAATGATTTTACTATTTGATCAGGAGGAATGAGTTAAGTTTTCAAATTGATTATCCAGATACTAGTATAACTAACCATTCAGAGTTTATTCATGGGTCAGTAAACTCAGTGCAATGCAATTTTAGTATTAGAATTATCTAGAGAATGAGAGGCAACAAACAATAGAAAAAATTGGTCTTGAGGTACTTTTTCCCCTTCATTGCTCCAGCCTTAAGTAATTTATTTTAGGAGCCTTGAAAAATTATGGGAGACATTTTCTGTACTAGATTTATTAGGTACTGTCATGTTTACAATATTCCCTACTGTGCTTGATTAAATCATTTTTAACATTTGATTAAAAATTGAGTAAATTTACAGAATACAAAAATGTTTGTAGTCTTAAGAACAGTATGAATGGAAGGAATAATTTGGTCTAAATTTCAGGAGCTTACTAGTTTGAATGTGGCCTAAGCTAACAGATTGGTTCACAGTGCAGCTGCCAAATAGAAGAACTACCGAAGAATGAATGGGCTCCTAGGAAGAGGTAGTAGGTTGCATAGTTTTAGGGCAGGGATTTTGCCCACAAGGAGTTAACTATACAACCTGCTGCCTTTCTTAGGGCTCTATTATTACAACGGAACCTGTTTCTTGGCTCAATTTAAGTAGATGTCTACATGTTAAATGGGGGTGTGGAAGGTGGGAGAAAAATTGAGCTATACAAAGAGCATAAGTATATAATTAGTAATGTATCCTGAAGTAAGAGCAGGTTTGGTCACAGCCTGCAATTATTAGAATTCCTCAATAAAAATCAATTGCTTCTAACCTTTACAATCCAGATGATCTAAAGAGTTTTGCAACTGATCCCTGAAAACGAGGTCATTGTATCCTATTTTTCACTGAAGGATAGCATCTTCTAATTGGGCTTTTAAAAAGATAACTTATTTGAGTAAAAGCTGTATAATGAAGATGTTGAATGTTTGATCAGTTCGCTTATTGTGTGAACTTTTGTTTACAAGAAGGGGGAGTAACTATCAGCAAATAAAATTCTATTTCAAATCTGCTTTTGTTTGTTTCACTCAAAAGAACTCCAGTTTCAAGGTGTATAAAAGAGCATGAGCAAATTCTCATGTCTCATGGTTGGTAATTTTTTGGTGGGTTGAATAGAATCAAATTGGTGATTTCATTGGTGTACATAGCTCAGTGTAAGGTAAATGAGAGGCAAGATAACATGCTGTTCTGAGGTGGATTTGAATACAGGCCATACTGACTCAGCCCTGTGCTTTATATACAATTTCTTAAAAGCATTTCTAGGCATAAAAGTGACTTTCCCAGCTTCATAGTAATATCTTAGATAAAACTTGAACTCTGTTCTTGTTTGAGGTCAACACTTTTCACTTTCCCTGTCATGTTATTTCTGGTCTTCAGATTTAAATGGAAGTGTGGAATAGCTATTGGTATGAATATAGCTTCCCACCCTAATTTCCTGTGAACACTTTAGGTATATGCAGCCTATATTTTATTAAGTGCCTACTAAATGCAAATAATTGCATAAAAAAAGATGAAAGATGAAGTTAGATAAACGGGACTTGACTGGTAGAACTGGGTAAGACTTAATAGCCTGTGGGTTTTGAACTGAGCCTTGAATTTGGGTCTGGGGGTACACAGCCTATGTATATAGGCAAAATGATTGTTAAGCTCTTTAAATGTCAAAGAGATGTTATATTGTTTAGATCCTGGAGGGCAGTAGGGAGCTAGTGGAGTTTGTTGAACAAGGCAATGACCAGTGAGGCTAAAAATGACTTTTACATTCTCAAGTGCAAGAAAACTATTTGTAAAATGTTAAAAATCTTGCCTTAGACCTTTGAAAACAAGAGAATAAGGTAGTTTGCTAATCCCAGAATTATGTTTTTGTAATGGTAAAGGTCAGAGAGTTGTTCAGGAAGTGATAGTTGCTTAAATGGAAAAGAAATGTGAAAGTAAACCAATTGACAGATTTGTTTGGGTGCAAATGAGTCAAGGATGACAGGTTTTGTAAAAGAAAAGTTGAGACAGGTTTGTAAGGGAAAACTTTTTTACAACCTTGAGTTGCTTTGGGGAATTTAATTTTGACGTATCTAAGAGGCAGTTGGTGCTTTAGAATTGTAGCTCGGGGAGATTAGGATTGAACACATATGTTGCTATATAATCATAAGAACTGGGTCCATGTGAATTGATGAGCTCACCAAGTAAGATAGAGGGAAAAAGAAGGGATCAGGGCAGAGCCACAGATAGATGAGAACAAGTATTTCACATCAAGACTTCTGAAAGAGACCTATATGACAAAAGTTAAAAAAAATGCTGAGAAATGGAAGTAGTAAACAGTTCTGCAATTTAGTTCATTATCCTATGAAAGTGGAACCTTGCATACAAGATACAGTGGAATAGTAATTGATAGTAGTAATCTAATAAACCAAAGATCCAGGCTTTGGGGACAAGAACTGATAAAAAACCACTGGGAAACTGGAAAATGGTTTAGTATGAACTAGGTAGAGGTGTGGCTAGGTGGTGCAGTGGATAGAGCACCAGCGCTGGAGGCAGGAGTCCCTAGGTTCAAATACAATCTCAGACACTTAATTACCTAGCTGTGTGGCCTTGGGCAAGCCATTTAACCCCATTTTCCTTGCAAAAATCTTAAAAAAAAATAAGGGCAAGATTTATGACCAAGATAGAACATTACAAGATAATTTTGATTATATTGAAAAGCTTTTGCCCAAACAAAACTAATGCAACCAAGATTAGAAGGAAAACAAAAAGCTGGGAGAAATTTTTTTTACAGTAAATATCTGATAATGACCTTATTTCTCAGATATTTAGAAAACTGAATCAAATTTATAAGAATACAAGTAATTCCCAACCGATATGAATGGTTTTCAGATAAAGAGACCAAAGCTAGCTCTACTCATGGAAAAAGTGCTGAACCACTACTGTTTAGAGAAATGCAAATTAAAATAACTGAAGTTACCACCTCCACTTAACAGATTGACTAATATGACAGAAAAGGAAAATAATAAATGTTGCAGGGGGATATGGGAAAATTGGGACACTAATGCACTGTTGCGGAGTTGTGAATTGATGCAACCATTTTGGAGAGCAATTTGAAACTGCCCAAAGGCCTATCATAATCTGACCAGATAATAACTCCACTAGGTCTTTTTCCCAGAGAGATTTTTTTTTCTAAAGGTAGGGTGGGGATGGGGAGGATCTATTGTACAAAAACATCTATAGCAGCTATTTTTGTGGTGGCAAAGATTTAGAAATTGAGGGGATTTCTATCAGTTGAATAGCTGTTACAAGTTGTGATATATGATTGTAATGAAATACTTTTGTGCTTTAAGAAATGATGGGCAGGTTGCTTTCATAAAAATCTGGAAGAACTTAAATGAACTGATGCTGAGTGAAGTAAGCAGAACCAGGAAAACATTGTACACAATAATAGGAGTATTGTACAATAATCAGTTATGAATGGATTAATTATTCTCTGCAATACATTGATCAAAGACAATTCCAATGATTAAAGACAATTCATGATTAAAAGTGCTGCTACTTCCAGAGAAATAACTGATAAGAGTGAATAGAGATCATTTCTGAATGAAGACATCACTTTTTTTCATGGTTTTATTTTTGTGTTTTCTTTCACAACATTAATAATATGGAAATGCATTTTACCTGATTATATAATTTATATCAAATTACCCTCTAAGGAAGGGGAAAGGGAGAGTGGGAGAAAATTTGAAATTCAAAATATTTTTAAAAGTTGTTTCTACATGCAATTGGGAAAAAATAAAGTATTTTTTAAAAAAAAGGTTGACCAAAAAGAGGAACCATATAAAACTATGTTTAAAAAAACCCACTGTAAACCAAATATTCTTATAAGAAAAGCTGCTTAAACTACGTTTTACTAACAAGTTAAAAAATGCAATTTTATGCAAAGTGCGGAAGAAATATCTAGGGGAAAAAAAAGTAGTGACATAAAGCTTCAGGAATTGAGCTGTAGCCTTTCCCTCCCAAAAGAGGAAGCCTACCTTGACATAAATATCACTAACATTCAGACTCTTCCATTTCTTCGCTGCTTTCATAATAAAAGAGATTAGGGAAATGCTTGCGAGGAGAAATCAGAAGAGAGGCTTCTTTCCCAGGCAGCAGAAATGCATCACTTACAATACCTAGGCAACTTTGTGGGTCAAGTGTTTGGTAAATTTAGTGGAGTGAGGCAATTGGAATGGTCACATTAGCATGCATAGTAAACTCTTTTGAAGTGGGTAATGACAAGCTGTACTTTCCCTTAACAAAAAGAACCTTCAGTAATTGAAATATGCATTGCCTGGCTGAAGAATGGAATACCAAGTTTGCATATGGATCTCAATACTAGACCTAGCCCTCAAAAAGGAAGGCATTTATCACATTATATATATATATTTTAAGTTGTGAAATAGATTCAGATTAAAATGAAAAATTTCCAAGGATTCAATCATATAAGTTTAAGTAATAATTGCTTGTATAAGCAACTAAGATAATTTTGCAATTCTTTACATACTTTATTAGAGTAAAAAAAAATTTTAAATTTTGCGCACCTTTGTGTCCTTTGTAAGTACGGTAGGAAAGCAAATATGAGTCAAAATATTCATAGTTCTTAATGTTCTTTACAGAAGGCAGAATGGAGAGACAACAGTTTAACTATCATCATCAATGTATTATAGATTGAAGAAATATGCCCTTAAAATGTTATTGCCACATTTTCTGGATTCCACAGCCATGATGCTTACATTGTCACATGCCACATCTCTGAATCCACTGTGGGGAGAAAAGAGAAAATGATTGTAAATGAAAAATGTGTAAAAAGAGTTAATGTTACCAGTTATCCTCTGGGGTGAGTCATTCTGTTAAGACAATTTCATCTTTCCAAAGGGTTCTTTGCCTTGGTGGCTACCTGGTTCACTAGATGTGAGATTTTTGAGAACCCAAGTGGCTACAGTGGAGCAAGAAAGCTTTGTTGGGATGTTTCAGAATGAGTGGCAACCACAATCTTTTATACTTAGACATCCAATCTTAGGCACTAAAATCTCAAGGAGCACTCACTCACTGGATCTTTGCCAAACAAAGGCTTGCTTTCTTGAATTTGTAAGGTTCACTGACTCAGTAACTAAGGTAGTATTCATTCAAATGAAAAACAGCATTCCACAATGCTTCAGAGTATCAAAATGAAGTGTTCCAAAGAACTGAAATTTCAAGGTTTATATGAAAACTAAAATAATTCTCTAAGTCCTCTTAGAAGATCCTATTCCCATATTTAGGTGATAGCCCATTTTAAGCAAAATTCAGTAAAACAAAATTGCAAAACCTTCAGATAATTGAAAGCAGTTCCTTGAAGTTGCTCTTAAGGGTACCTGAAACATAGGCAAAATTGCCCCAGGTAATGCCTCAATAAATGTGGGAATAAAGGCAGGAAAGTTAGTCCCACATGAATTTTAATTCTCCCACTGGAATTACCACTTTAAACAGATTTATTTCTTCTCTCAGACCTAAGGTTTTAGACTGCTGATGCTTCAAGTGTGTCTGCCCTGAGGTCTGCATGGCCTCCATCACCTTGCTATCCAAGCTAAACCTTCAGAAATAAACACTAATAAAATCATAGACTGCTTAGGAAATGGTTATTTGTAATAAATCTATATCTCTAGAACATTTAAAGTTTTTAAGACTCCTATTTTATCTTCACATCCATTTTGAGCAGTAATTTACTTAGCACCCATTTTTCAGATGAAGAAATAGAAATTACCTGGACCACCTGTGAGATCCCCCTAGTAAATGATAGCAACTCTTCAGGACAACAGTGTTCTTTTCCTTTTTCCATGTGTACACTCGTAGAGAGATGTCCTGGGAGGAAGTGACAACACGGAAACTGTCCTTAAAATGAAAAGATAGGAAGTGAGTTTACCCCAAATTAAAAAAGAAAAGGGAGAATAATGGTTGAGAATTTGAATCATCATACCACCCATATGGATGTGATTGTCTGGTGATGGTCTTGAAAGGATGCTATCAGGTTTCCAGTCACTGAAAAGATCTTCAGCTCTGATTCACACCCTAGAAGAATGATGTCAGTACCATAGCTTTCCAGTAGATGAGGCATTCTGATGGAATCTGGCAATATGAAATTTGCAACCTGTTGTGCTTTTATCATAAAAACAAACAAAACAAAAAATAGTAAATATCTCAACATGGTAGATAAAGATTTTAGTATCTAAAAATTACTGGTCGCAGAGCAACTAATAAATATGCAGTGACCCAGTTACAAACATTTATTGCACTTATTGTTAATAACTTTTTGTGGAAGAAAGGATCAAAATAGGGTGAAGTCTCTAAAAATTCTAAAATTGGACTCATTTTCATTAATATCAGTGTTTCCCATTCATTGTTTTTCTGGTAATGAACCAGCAATTTTAAAAATGTGAAAAACTATGGAACCTAAACTTGGAAACCTACATTTCATTTCATTTTTGGGAAAAAGAAGTGGGAATAAGCTAGGGTAAGAAAGAAGACTATTTTGCTTGTTCTCCATTTTCACCCTAGTGCATAGGACAGGGTTCTGCAAACAGTGTGTGCTTAATAATTAGATAAAGTAAACCTAAATGAACCCTAGGAACTCTGGAAGGCCTCATTCTGAAATCAGAGGACCTAGGTTCTAAGTCTAAATTCACCTTGATATTTACTATGGATAGACCTTGGTAAAGACCCTTTTATGTTGTACAATTTCTGTTTCCTCATCAAAATGAAGGAGCTGTACTCAATGACCTCCAGTTAGGACCAGTTCCTAGGTGAGCTATTTGTTGCTCCATAGTTATACAGAATGTGGGGGCCTGGGCCTTTATACTTTTGTTCCTATAAGGTATCTAGAATGGAGATGGCAGTAAATCCAAGTTTAGTTAAGGGAGAAAGGGGTTGTTTTGAGTATCAAGTTTATCCTCTAATTTAGAAATCAAATACTAATTACATTTTCTTAAAAAAAGGATTCCTTAAAAATCAAGTCAAAGAAACATGCTACTTCTACCATGTCTGACTAAAGCATTCTGAGGAAAGATGATGAATATAAGTATATATATCAGGAAAAACAAATAATTCTTTATATTAAGGGTAAGAAAAGTTCAGGACATGAGAGGATCTGCCTGTCTTAAAAGATGACTTGAGATATTTAAGCCATATGAGATATTCATACTGACCTGTCAAAACTGTGGAAGGGCACACTGCCCAGCATGATCTACTGAACTAGGGATCAGGAAAGATCATCTTATCTAAAAGTATCACCTTATATAATGGTATCCCCCCCCAGGGCAATGGCCTACTTATCCAAACCAGGATTAGTTCTCTGAAAGGGGCATCCGAGGAATGTGGTGAGGAGTGATGGTTTTTAATGATGTCAACCACAAAAGTTTGGGATATACTCTAAAGATAATTATTGTAAAAACTTCAAAAGATCTGTGGTTTGAGGTAAATACTCTCTTGACAGAATCAGTTCCCAATCTCATGATAATTTGGTTTAGAGTTTCATGAGTAGCTGCTGTAGCCAAAAAAAAAGGGTGGGGGGAGAAAGGGCTGGTCTTCTGGTCATGAATCTCCAAGTGTATCTAGACTGATTAATGGACAATAGATGCAAAGTCTATTCTGATGCCCATATGAAAAACTTGGTAGGACCTGGTAGAAGTTCATGCTCTATTGGTATTAAGCTTTTGAGAATGAGGCATCATTTCTACCATGATGAAAAATTAGAAGAGGCTTTAAGAGAGGTTCAAAATATCTTATTTCCCATTGATAACCCATTATGGATGAGTAATCCATGAAATTATCAAATCCTTCTTTAGTATAGCTTTATTATTTACTGAGTCCTGAGATAGGATATTCTATATAAAATACACAAGATATCACAAGATATTGTCTTTCTATATATATATATATACACATATATATGAATATACATACACATATACACTCTTCAATAAGAATCTGGATGACCACCTATTTGTCATGTGGGGATTCTTTTGGATGTGGGTTGGACTACATGAAATTCTTTCCAATTTTTGGAAAATCTTGTGAGTACCTATAATATAGATCTGGACTTTTGATTTTTAAATCCTGTTTCCCCACCATATTCACTCTCTTAAAGATATTCTATGTCCTAGTAATAAAGTTCTTAAGTTATAGACATGAAGAGTCCAATAACCTTAATAATCATCCACTTTCTCTGGCCTATATATTTATATCTTCAAGAATCACAGAATCTCACAAATGGAAGGTATCTCAGCATCTACTCCAACACATATTTGAAAAAGGACCCCCCCCACTACATCAAACTCAATAAATCTGGCCATCCCATCTTTGCTTAAAGAACTCCAGTTGTGTGTGTGTGGGGGGGATTCATTAACTTTCAAGACAGCCCATTCACTTTTGAATAGCTCTCATTTTTTTAGAACTGTTTGTTGATATCAAGCTTAAGAGCTTCTTGTATAACTTTTACTGATTGTATCAAATTCTATCCTGTGGGGGCCAGGCAATATACAAAATGAATTCATAGAATTGTAGTTATGAGGAACTTACAAGATTATTTAATTTAAGACAGTTAGTTACTGGAACATTCCATTCTAGACTCCAAGTTCCTACTTCCTAGGGTAGGGTTCTTTCCTCTATATGATATCTGTGTGTTTCTTCATTAGTGAAAGAAAAATGCAAATTTTTTCTTGTTGTAAGGGGCAAAGCACACAGTTTGGAAAAAGAGTGGAACCTACCCAGAATTTCTACTTTGTTCTTGGATTGTTTTGATTCCAAATCAAAAGTGGTGACAAACAAGTTTCTAGATCTTCCATCTTCATGCAGCAGTATTAACCTGGCTGCCTCTTTGGGTGCCCAGCTGGCTTTCCAACATTTCCCAACAGGCAGGGAATTAGAAAGAGGCTTATCTTCAGTTGGTTTGGTCAAGGAATCTGTATGAATTATCTGCAAAGACATCACAAACATCATTGCAGACATAACCTGAACCTTTCCAGGAATATTTGTGCCCCAGGCAAATTCATCTAAGGGTAGGGAGCTGACCTAGAAGGACCATGGAACACACTAGTTGTCTTGCAAAGAAGCATGTACTACCTGGTCATTTCCAAAGCATATCATATTTTATGAACCACTTTCCTTCTAGCTCCCCTACAGCTGTCTTCCCCCAATTAGATAGCTTTTTAAAATGCTTTTACATTTTTAGTTTGATGTATTTTGTTTTTCTATGACATCAACAGACGATTCCACTTCATGAGAGGTCTCATGTAACAAAGTAAAATAGTTAATGAAAACTTATAATACAGTGACCTTATCTGAAAGTGCACACAACATTTCATAACTGGAACACAACCCTCACACCTCAATAATTTTATTATTAGCTTCTTTTTTTTTTTGCAAGGCAAATGGGGTTAAGTGGCTTGCCCAAGGCCACACAGTTAGGTAATTATTAAGTGTCTGAGACCGGATTTGAACCCAGGTACTCCTGACTCCAAGGCCAGTGCTTTATCTGCTACGCCACCTAGCCACCCCACCTCAATAATTTTAAATGATTAACAGATTAATCTAGTTTTTCTCCCTTCTACCCTCATTCCATTGGAAAAAATAAATTTCTTTTAGCATATATGCATAGTCAAGATAAACAAATTCCCCAATACACATAAAACTCTCTCCTTAGGAACTGCTAGGAATTTGAATAGAAGCAAAGTTCATCACCAAACAAGAAATAGAAAAGTTCATAGAGGGTCCATTAAAATGGATCATTTTTATTTCATAAAAAGCTTTTTTCCCCACAAATTAATTTATAAAGTTATGAAAGGAATTGATTCAAATCTATAAAAAAGAACCTTTTAACAATTGATTAATAGTCTAAAGATATAAACAGGCAGTTCTCAGAGAAAGAAACTCAGTCTTTTTATATCCATAGGGGGAAAAATTGTTCAAAATCACTATTTGTTAGAGAAAACCAAATTAAAACAATTTTAAGTTTCTATATCATACCCAGCAGAGAGACAAAGATGACAAAAAAAAAGGAAAATGATAAATGTTGGATATACTGTGGGAAAACAGGCATATTGATCTACTGGGCAATGGATACAACCATTCTGGAAAGCAATGGTATATAGTTACTAAAAAGTGGTTCCCTTTGATCCAGTTATACTATGCCAGATCTAGACCTAAAAAAGATCAAAGGAAAAAGAAAAGCATTTTACTGCACTTTATTGCAGTTTTTTTAGTAGTGGCAAAAAAATTGGAAACTAAGAGAGTGGTCATCAATTGAGGAATAAGTGAATGAGATGAAACATTATTGTGCTATAAGAAATGAGGAAGTAGCTGACTTCAAAAGAATGTGAAGAGACTAATATAAAATCATGCAGAGTGAACGAAGAAGCAGATCAATTTATGTTATGCATAGATGTTATAAAAATGAATAATTTTGAGAACTTTCATAAACCAATAACAAAGGAAATGAGCAGATTCAAGGGAACAATTTATAAATACCATAAAAACAAGCAACTTTGAAAATGGTAAGAACTGTGATCAATAAAATGACCATTCATAATTCATTTCTAGACTGCTAGCTCTCTGAAAATAAGGACTGTCAAATCCTTGCTTGATATTTGAATCTCTAGCAAAATACACCTATACCCATAATAAGTGCTTTACAATAATCAGCTTTTTCATTCCTTCCTTCATCCCTCCCTCCCTCCCTCCCTTCCTTCCTTCCTTCCTTCCTTCCTTCCTTCATTTCAAACCACTGAAATCATTCTTCTCACCTACCTTTAAGCAAAGGACCATGCCTCATACTTAACTGAAAAAATGGAAGCCACCTGAGACTCCTAGTCAATTCAACACTTCAAGTTATCTCAGCATCATAGGTTCATCCCTGTCACTGCCAGCACTCAATTCTCTTTTCCTTTGCTCCATTCTCAGGAGAATCATACCTGTCTTTCTCCTTGCTAACCTCAGATCCTCAACAAGCACCCTTGATTCTATTTCCATGTTTCCTCCAAAGCTGTGCCCTGTTTCTCCTCTCTTCTTCATTTTCAATCACTTCATTCCTTCTCTGTTATCTACAAATATACTTAAGTTCCTTCAATTCTTAAAAACAATTCCCTTGGTCTTTATCATCTCCTTGTTCTTCTCTTGTACTTTGTCTAACTCCCCAAAGCCTGGGTTCTACCCCTACCATAGAAATTGCCCTCTCACTAAGACAAACCATCTTAACTCAATACAGGAATAGGGGCTGGACCAGAAATTTCATTGAATTAAGGAACTCTCAGATGTGGAAACTCCTTCTGTCAATGCATATTGGCATTTTTCTGAAACCTAGAGACTTCCAGAGATGCCCAGAGTACCAACAGGTAAAGGATCTTACCCTAATTCATATTGCCCAAGACTTTTCAGAGACAGAATTTGAAACTAGGTCTTCCTGGCTTCACAAGTTGTTTTCTATTCACACTGCTTCCCTAACTCACTAATCACTTCCAATAAAGAATTCATATGTCCTTGGAGGTCAGCGGTCCTGAGAAATAATTTTTTTGACTAGAACTGATCTGTCCTTCCTCTAGACAGCTCTGATGTACTTACCTTCTATTATTAAGTGTTGGTTATTTGTGCCTGTGATTTCCTTCTTCTAATTATAGTGGGTGTTCTTAGCTCCCTTCACAGAATAGGCACTAATAACAGTATCCAGGACTGAACTAAACCAAACACTGGAACCTTTTCCTTCAGCATGCCATCACTATTTTAAAGGACACAACTCAAAGATGTTTCTCGGGGCTGCTAGGTGGTGCAGTGAATAGAGCACCTGCCCTGAAGCCAAGAGTACCTGAGTTCAAATTCGGCCTCAGACACTTAATAATCACCTAGCTGTGCGGCCTTGGGCAAGCCACTTAACCCCATTGCCTTGAAAAAAAAATCTAAAAAAAAATAGATGTTTCTCAAAGAAGTATGTTCCCTTACCAAAGTATCTGGAGTCTCTGTGGAGCCTACAAATATCCATTTCTTGTCAGGAGAGCAGTGTAGCAAATCTATATGACAATTTTGAAATGCAGTAACTTGGGAGACCTCCTTCAAGCAAGGAACTGTTAAGGTATAAAGCACACCTTCTGTAGTGGCCACCTAAAAAAAGGAAAGATTTGACATATCTGTAATACAGTGAGAATAAACAGTATTCACAAAGTAGCTAAACAGGAGCCTAATCTGAAGCTCAAAATATATTTTTGGCATCTGAGGTCACATACCATAAGCTGTTGGTTTATACCTGTTGATTACTATCAGCTTTGTCCTAAAAAACAATGAATAGCTGGTTCTTGAAGATGGGATTTGGATTGGTATTAAAACATAGGAAGGACAGGCTACCAGAGAAAGAGCCATTAACAATTCATAATAGGGAAATACTAGAAGCTTTCTCAATTAATATAGAGTAAAGCAAGGGTGCCCCCTTTCCCTACTAAATTGACCTAGTCTATAAAGATAATAGTAGCAATTATACAAGTGATAGAAATTAAAGGCATAAAGATAGGTAAAGAATAAAAAAAAACCTTTTTGCTGATGACATGATAGTTTATGCAGAAAATCTTAAGAGATCAATAATGAAATAAATTAATATAATTTAATAGATTCAACAAAGTTTCAGGTTACAAAATAAACTCACAAAAACCATTTAGTATTGCTACAGAGCAACAAGAAAAGCCAAGAACAAAGATTAGAAAGACTGATTTAACATAAAAAATGTATTGAAATCTGTAAATGAATCCATCAAAGTCCATTCAGTCTTGTGTAGATAAAAACTGCCAAATGCTCCTTGAAATATAACTAAAGGCATGGTCAGTGTTTGTGCCAAGGCTATGCCAATATAAAAGAATGGCAATACTATAAATATAAATTTACAGATTTTAATGTTATGTCTATCAAACTACCAAAGGAATACTTTGCAGGGCTGGACAAAATAATAATAAGACTCATTTTGAAGAATAAAAGATGTGGAGCATCAAGTGAAATAATGAAATAGAAATGAAATGATAACAAGACTCTCAGAATGCAAATTACATTGTACTAATCAAAAATATTCAGCATTGGTTAAAAATAGAAATGTAGATCAATGGAATGGATAAGGAGGAACCAGAAATAATTGAATTTATTGATCCAGAGTACTAAAGCATATATTAACCAGGGAAGAACTCTATATTTTGTCAAGAATTGCTGGGGAAATTCAATAGATTTTTAGAAATTAGATGCTACACCATCTACCACAATAAATAAAATGGATGTGCAACCTTAATATTAAAGATCACATTATTATTATCATTATTATTATTTTTAGGTTTTTGCAAGGTAATGGGGTTAAGTGGCTTGCCCAAGGCCACACAACTAGGTAATTATTAAGTGTCTGAGGCCAGATTTTTAACTCAGGCACTCTTGACTCCAGGGCTGGTGCTCTATCCACTGCGCCACCTAGCCGCCCCCTAAAGATCACATTATTGAAAAAATAAGAAGATAACTAGATCGGGTACTTTTCATAGCTGTGATTAAAGGGATAATTCTTTTTTTAAAATTTTATTTATTTAAGACAATGGGATTAAATGACTTGCCCAAGGTAGGACTAGGTAGAGGACTAATTCTTAACCAAAGGATAGAGGCAATTACAAAGAATAAAGTGACAATTTTGAGTATATGAAATTAAAAACTTTTTGATGAATAAAATTAATGCAAACAGAAGGCAAGAGTTAGCTGGGGAAAAAAACCTTGACATCAAATATCTCTGATAAAGGTTTGATAACTAAGATATATAGACAACTACCAATTAATAAGACAAAAAGTCATTTTCCAATAGATAAATGGTTTAAGGGGATCAAAAAGTAGTTCATAAAAGAAGAATTGTGAACTATTAACCATATGAAAGGATGCTATATAATATGAGAAATAATAATAATAGTTAATATTGATATAGCCCTTACTAGGTAAAAGCACCAGGCTAAGCATGATATAATTATCATTTCATTTGATCTTAACAATACCAGGAGGGAGGGGCTATTTTATCCCCATTATATAGATGAAGAAACTGAGACAAAAGAGGTTTAAGTCACTTGCTCACAGTCACATAGCTAGTAAATGTCTAAGGCCAAACTTAAACCCTGGTCTTCCTGACTCCAGGCTCAGTACTCTATATTAGTGATCCACCTCTGAGGTTTAACCTCATACCAAATCAGGCAAAGATGACAAAATATAAGAATGTTTAAATACTGGAGGGACTGTGAAGAGAATGACACAGTAATACTTTGTTAATGGAGCTCAAACTATCCTGGAAAGCTATTTGGAACTAGGTGAAGGAAAGGGATCAAAAATGTTCATGACTCAGAGATCCCACTGCTAGATATGTACTCCAGGAGGTCAGTGAAAAAAGAAAAACTCTATTAAATAACAAAATATGTATAATAGTATGTTTTGTAGAAGAAAAGGACTGAAAACAAAGCAGTTGCCCATTAATTTGGGAATGATTGAATAAACTGTAAATTTAAACATAAAGGAATATTAACATGTTAGAAATTATGAATATTTTGAACAGAAAAACAAGAAAAGACCTCCAATGACTTTGCATCAATAAAGTGAAATAAGCAGAACTATAAACAGGGAAAAATAGGAATTATAAAAATGAAAGAAATCAATAAAATATCAATAAAAATTTAAAGAGTAGGAAAAAGAATAGTGACTACAAAAAATTTAAACCTTATACATTGTTTGAGGGACATTCAGAAAGTAAAATAACATCAATGGGACAAAGATTCTAAAAAGTAAAAGATATGAGAAAAAACTAGGAAAAGAATAAATAAATAAATTAATATTTCACTGAAAATATTATTCCCTTATTAGCAAATCAGCATTGTTATGGAAGGATAATACAGAAGTACTTTGCTTAAGTATATGAATATATGGAACAAAATTTATTATTTTTCAGGACTCTATGAAAAAAAGTTGAAATCATGACTTCAGATAAGGCAGCAACAAAAATTAGTTTTATCAAGAGAAATGCAGAAACAATATTATGTTTACATATACCATAGAGAATGAAAGCATATTTAAAACCAAATACCATTGTATCTGAGAACTTAAAAGAAAACTTAGATGAAGTACAAAAATACATTCCTCTCTCATAAGCAAATAAAATCAACAGAAAGAAGGAAAATATAAAACTGAACAGATTATTGAAAAGATAAGATTTGACTGATGTATAGCAACTTCTCAAGAGGAATATTACAGAAAATGCATCTATCAGCATTCTATAAAGAATGGTCATGTACTGGGGTATTAAGGAATTATGATAAAATATAGATTAGAACAATAGTAATGAAAAAGGAAATATGAGCAAAAGAGAGATATGTGGAGATTTAGTATTGACATTCAGAATAATGAATGGGTCCTTATGAGTTATGGAAGTAATAATTATGTTAATGAGGAAACAAATTATACCTGTTAAAGAATATATATAAATTGAAGAGATACATCATATAGTTAAAATAGTTCTCAGAGAAGCTATATGTCTGAAAACTAATGTTAAAAAATTACTGAAAACCATATAAAGGGACTGCAAATAAATATTTACTGAAATACAAATTAAAATAACCCTGTGATTTCACTTCACTTCCATAAAATTGACAAAAAGGACAAAAGAGACAAAACTCAGTTGGGAAGACTATGGGAAGACCCAGTCTATGCATATGTCTCTATATTGTGGTATAATTATGAAATTAAATAACCATTCTGGCAACCAAAATATTCACTCTTTCACTCAAATATCATATAGTTGAGCATCTATCCCAAGGAGTTAAAAGGCAGAAAGGGGCCATATATTCCAAAAATAATTCATATCAACACTTCTTTTTGGTAGCAAAGAACTGAAGGGAAGGTGAGTGTCCATCAGATGGGCAATGGCTAAACAAACTAAGGTAAACATGAATAAAATGGAATATTACACATACATATATACATTTAAATATATATATATATATATATATATATATATACACATATAAATGTATATGACTTCTGAGTATTTTGGTCTCTTTCATTTCTTAATAATGACTTGTATTTTCTATTTTTTTTCATTGTCTTTCCCTGCTTTGACACTTTGTGTATCTGGGTATATTTGTAAAGGGATGATTCTTAACATTATTGGCTTCCTTTTCCTTCAGGCTGCCACTCTTACTGCAAAGATGGAAAGGGACCTCTGGGACTAAAGATCATTTTTTTTTTCCTGTTTATCTGTTTAGTTAATTGTAAGAGCCAAATAAATATTTAAAGAGTAGATAATCTGCCTGTAATGAATCCATCTTTGCTTAGCTAAGTTGATCCTTGAACAGTGGGCACATTCTATTCTCAGGACCATGTTGAAGCCTTTGAAGCCTGTAGAATTTGCCAGATCTTGGGTTTTACAGGTATATTCTTTGAGAAAGCTGGGTTGCCTCCATGTCACAATGAGGCAAGTGACGTAGAACTCTTTTAGAAGAAAGATTTAATTAGAGGAATAATAACAGAATGACTATTTTGTGCTTATGGATCTTTCAGTCATTTAATAAGCAATTTTAAGATCTATAACCATACAACTATCTACAGTTGCTTTATTCAAAGGCAGTTAGGTAGCTCAGTAGTTAGATAGCTGAGTCAGGGCTCAAGAAGATCTGAATTCATATCTGCCTATCTGGGATCCTAGGCAAGTCACTTCACTTTTATTTGCCTCTGTTTCCTCACTGCAAAATGGGGAAAATAAAAGTATCTCCCTTCCAGAGCTGTTGTGGGGATTATATAAGATGATATTTGTAGGGCGCATATATTTGTGAAGGACTCAGGATAATGCCCAGAACTAGCAGGTGCTCTTTGAATGCTTATTTCCTTCCTTTAGTTGAAATAAAAACAAACCACCTGAAAATAACCTCTATGTCCAAGACTAGAAAAATGTCTTAATAAACTGTGGCATGTTAGAGTACTAAAATATTTACTAATGTTCTGGACTTGTCATTTCGCCGATGTGGGAAACTTCTGGTGACTTTCTCTCTATACAGATCATCAACTTCTCTGCACCTTATGATTATTGATGGTTGTTTGGGAGTCCCAAGGAGGCTAAGTGATTGGGTCACACAGAGGTAGAACATGAACCCAGATCTTCCTAACTCTATGAGCTCTGTCTCCACTATGGGAAGCTGCAGTCTCTCTGTAATTCTACTCTACTAAAAAGAATAGCTATGTTGTAATGAATGCCAAAGCTAGAAAGGACCTTGGAACACAGAATGTCAGGGCTATAAGGTATCTTAGAACACAAAAGTGTCAAGAGTTAGAAGAGACCTTAGAACAGAGAAAGTCAGAGCTATAGGTGCCTTATATTATTGCCTTAGAATACAGATTGTCAGAACTAAAAAGAGTATTAGAATTAGAAGGGCCTCAAAATACAAGATGTCAGAACTAGAAAGACCTAAGAGCAAACAATTCTAGGGCTTGAAATGACCCTAGAGTATCATGAAGGAATTGAAAGGGATGTTAGAGATGAGTTAATTCCAGGATTCTCATTCTGGGTTCTTCAGACACTCAAAAGATTTATGGATAGCTTTGGGGGGGGGGTGCACTGTTTACTCACATGGGAAAAATACATATTTATTTCCCTAGATTTTAATTTCTTTTATAATT
This sequence comes from Macrotis lagotis, assembly GCF_037893015.1. Classification (NCBI taxonomy): domain Eukaryota; kingdom Metazoa; phylum Chordata; class Mammalia; order Peramelemorphia; family Peramelidae; genus Macrotis; species Macrotis lagotis. Next base: position 130,654,243 of record NC_133665.1, read on the forward strand.
CTATTGATTTTATTATCTATCTATCTATCTATCTATCTATCTATCTAATGTATATACTTAATATTATTCTTTTGAGAAGTAGTCTATAGGAGTCACTGGACTACCCAAAGGGGTCCACAGCACAAAAAGGTCAAGAACCCCTGACCTGGTTCAACTCCATCATTTTACATATAAGGAAACAGGTACACAAAGGGAAAATTACTTGCTCAAAATCAAACATCTTCCAAGCCTACTTACTGTCAAGAAGGGGTTTCCTGGCACCCCACAGAGCACCAGATTATACCAGGTAGAGACTGTGTTGAAGGTGGCCTGCGCCTTTCCAGTTTGTCCATCCCATGTTTTGACAGTCCCTTGCTCATCCATTGTGATGACCAGTTGATCTTCAGGGATAGTTAAGAGGCTCCTCAGTGGTGCTGGTTGAACAGAGCTGGACCAGATCTCTGTTCCCTGGGAAAACAAATGCTCCTCGTTTACCATTTATAAGAATTGCTACAGCAATATCTAGGAATGTATCACATTGATGTTGTTTCTCTGCTTAATCTCCAAAGCTTCCAGTGCCTACTAAATAAAGTATAGATTCCTTATTCTGGCATTCAAGACCCTCCCTGCTAGGATTCCAATCTACTTCTCTAGCTTTGCATTTACACAGTCTGTGTCCTGTGTCCCAAACAAACAATTTCCACTCCATATGCTCTGTGTAGCATCAAATTGACAACTGAAAGGTGCTGAAGGAAAAATTACCTCTCCACATAGATGGTAAATCTAAAAGGTCAATTTGAATTCAGGTCCTTGGCCTTCAGAACCAAGTGCTCTTTCCATGTATTCTTATGCAATTCCTTATTCCTGAAATAGACACTCCTCCAATATCTGTATGTTGAAGGGCAGCCTTAAAAACCCAATGCAGGGGCGGCTAGGTGGTGCACTGGATAGAGCACCAGCCCTGGAGTCAGGAGTACCTGAGTTCAAATCTGGCATCAGACACTTAATAATTACCTAGCTGTGTGGCCTTGGGCAAGCTACTTAACCCCATTGCCTTGCAAAAAAAAACCCCACCAAACTAATCTCTTTAGAGCACAGTATTCAATAAATGATTTACAAATAAAAGTTAAAAAAAAAACCCAATGCAGAGGCTATCTCTTCCTTGAAATCTTCCCTAAAAATCTGTTCTTCCCATTTTTACCCCCTCTTGAAAGTGCCCAGTGATTTCCTCATCCTCAAATTTGTCACAGCTCTGCTCAAATCTCTCCTTTGCATGTACTTCAGTTGACCCTTATTATCAATCAATTAACATATATTGGAGGATAGAAAAAATGGGGAAAAACATCTGCCCTCAAAGAGTTTATAATCTAATGGGGGGGAGGCAACAAATCTATATAAAACAAGCTATTCACATGATGAGTGGGGAATAATTAGAGGGAAGGCGTTGAAATTAAGAGGAATTGGATAAAACATCCTGTGGAAGGGATTTTAGTGGGGGCTTAAAGGAAGCCAGGGAAGTCAGCAGTCAGGAGTGGAGGAGGGAAAACAGGCAGGCATGGTGGGCAGTCACTTATCCGGGTTTCTCCTCCCCTACGAGTTTGTATAATCCTTAAAAGCAGAGCCCACATCAGATAGAATTTCATAACACTCATTTATGCCCATAGTAGGTACTTATTTAATAATTTCTCACTGAATTTAAAAAACTATAGGAGAATGTTTTCTGGGGTTTTAATAAAAATTCTTTCTTCAAACTTTTTTTATCTCTTCTTTTCAAATTGGAAGAAACTTAAAAACCATGTAGTTAAACTTCCTTGCCTTACAGTGGAAAAAAGGTTAAGGCTCTAAAGAGGCCCTGAAGACCCAACCAAAAGGAGGAAAGTGAATTATCCAAGGTCACCTAGAAAATTAGTGTCAAAGCTGGTACTATTCCCTGAAAGTCTCCTTATTTGTGTCACTGTGATGACTCAGCCAGCTTCATAGTGTGTCGGAAATCCTGACTTGGAGCCAAATGAATCTTTCCAGAGATTACATCATGGACTGAAACCACCAGAAGTGTTCTCAGGATCACATGCCATCTGTGCCCTTCACTCTCTTCCACACCTACTGACCTTGAGGATTAGGAGACAGCAAAAAAAAGCCCACATCCTGAGACCTTGGTTGGAAGTCTGTCTCTGACATTAACTAGCATGTCCTTCCCCTTCTTGAACCTTAGTTTCTTCATCAGTCAAATGAGTGTCAGACTAGATGGTCTCTGAGATCTTTTCTAATTTTGAAATTCTGTGATCCTAGATTTTTAAACAAAAATGGGTCTGTGGGAATTAATGTGGTTTTCTTTAGCTCTTAATAGACATCAGCCCCTGATCTGAGGGTCAAGAAATAAAAAGATCCATTTTGAGGTCCCCTCCAATCTTGTTTTTGCTTTTCCTGTCAAGTAAATTTGACATATAAGTGGGACAGATCCTAATCTGCCCTTGCTGAGGATGTACCCTATCAGTGAGATCATGAAGCCATTGGAATAGTAGGCAGACTTACAAAACAAGGAGGGTGGGGAGGGGAATAGGTCACAATACAAAAGTCTTTGCTTTATCACTAGAGTCACCAAAGGGTTGTATTAAAAATATAAGCTTGCTAAGTATATTTAACCCTAGTAGGATTAGGAGCATCAAATGATGCAAAAATTTGTTTGGTCCTTCACAGAATTCCTAGGCTTATAGATTTAAGAACTGGAAAAGTCAAATATCCAAATTGTGCATGTAATATACCTGATTCTGACTGAATATATATTTGACTCAAACTTTTGGGAACATTAGAGATACAAACTCTACTGCAGCTTCCAGATAGGTAGTGTGACCCAAAGCTGAATGGATTGGGTGTTTTGGTATGATGTGGCATATCCTGAGTGGTACCTTTGGTACTTCTCCTTCCTCTTCCTTCCTGAAACTCCCTCTTCCACAGTTTCCAATACCACTCCTTAATAGCACTGTTCTCCATTCAAGTGCCAAGGTCTCTCCTGATTCCCCCACACAATGCCATTATCATCCCTCCTTCAAATTATTTTATACATATTTTTTATGTATTTGATTATTTCCGGATGGTTTCTTTCTCCTGCCTCCTCTCCATAATAGACTATCAACAACCTGAAGGTAGGGATTATTTAGTTTTTATCTTTGTATTTGTCTGGCACAAAGTCAACACTGAAAAAATTCTTGTTTGAGGAAAGATCTATTAGCTATGCCGGGGTAATTATTTGCATTACAAAGGGATTATCTGGTTTACAAAGCATGTCACCATAACATTCCATTAAAAAGTTGTACTCCTAGTATATTTAACTTAGTATTAAATTAACAACAATTTTACACATGCCTCAAGGATATATCAAAAATATACTACTTGGTAACAATTTTATACTAGTGAGGTACCCTTGCATTAGTGAGTAAAGTCTTTGTGAAGGGATCATATTGTTGTTTAGTCATTTTCATTGTATTCAAGTCTTTGTGACCCCATTTGAGATTTTCTTGGCAAAGATACTGGAATGGCTTGACATTTCATTCTCTAGCTCATTTTTACAGATGAAGGCAAATAGGATTCAGTGACACAACTAGTATCTGAAGGCAGATTTGAACTCATGAAGATGAGTTTTCCTGACTCCAGTGTTGTCATTCTGTCCACTGTACCACCTAGCTGTTCCACTGAAGGCAATTTGTCCATCCTTCTCATTTTTATAAATTAGGAAACAGGAGCAGTTAGGTGGCACAGTGGATAGAGCCGGCCCTGGAGTCAGGAGTACCTGAGTTCAAATCCAACTTCATATACTTAATAATTACCTAGCTGTGTGGCCTTGGCCAAGCTACTTAACCCCATTTGCCTTGCAAAAACCAAAACCAAAATAAAAATAAATAAATAAATTAGGAAACAGATCTAGAGAATATACCAAGGTGCCACTTTACCATCCACTTAAAAGTAATTCTTATTAATTAGAGCATTAACTGATAGAGAATCAAGAAGACAGGTTCAAATGTTGACCTCTGATATTTTCTGACTATGTGATCATAAGAAAGTCATTTAACATCTATACTTCTCAGTCAACCCCGCAGAACTTATTTGGTAAATCACACAGAGGTTTTGATTCATATTAATGGAAGCAGTTCCCAAACCAGGAATTTTTTCAGTGATATCATATAATCTTTATCTATTTTGTATTAATACACAAAGAAAACTGATTATAGATTGCACCAAGACCACTGTTAAGGAAGCATTGCCTCCCTACTAAGAAGTACCACTGATCTATTTCTTTGCAGGACTGTTTCTAAAAAGCTAGAATTACTATAAATAAGATACTGAGTAGTATTCCTAGGAATCTGTCAACCCAACATTTGCATCATTTATGGCTGGGAACATCACACCTCCATCCTCCTGCTGGACTCACCTCTTGTACATTCCAAGCACGGACAGTACAATCTGATGACACAGTACATACCACTGACTTCTCCTTCCCATCAAAAGCATGTTCATTGGCTGAGAGATAAGCCATTCCATCTATTGTTCCTGAAATGAAAAGCAAGTGGATTCCTTTTAACCACAGGATGCAAATTATTTTTGCATGAGAAACTATTTCCCTGCCTCCTCTTTAAAAAAATTAACTACATTGTAGAATGATTGGAAAGTGGGCTTGAAGTCCCTCAGCAAGCATCACTTGCTTAGGGGAAATGCTAGCATTTTCCTCCGCCTGGACCTCAGTTCCCTGATCTGCAGGGTAAAATTAGATTCAAGGATATCTAGAGTCTCTTGTAGCTCTAACATTCTATATTGAAAGGTCCCTTTGAACCTTAAGAGTCATATGTATCGTTTATATATATTATAATTGAAGGTCTCTTCCAGTTCAAACATTCTATTCTATAGTTTCTAACATTCTATATTTAAAGGTCTCCACCAGTTCTGACCCTTATTTTAAATGAACATCTTTAGGAAGAATTATAGATAGAATTTCTCTCCTGAGAATTTGGGCACATGACGAACCCCATGGAAATCTCCTTGTTTGTTTAAGTCTAAAAACCACAAGATTTCTCAAAATGCTAGTATTGCCAAGGTAAATGATTTCCCAGGTCACTGGGCCACAAAATTAACCCCAACCACATTTTTTCACATGTTACTCCCTTCTGTCCCTGGCAATCCATATTTTAAAATGCCTACTTTATGGGCCTTGATCTTTTCTAAAAATGTGTTCACATGTATTAGTTTATTTGTTCCTAATAACAACCTTGTGTGGTACATTTGTGGAAACTGAAGCCCAGAAGATGAAATATCTCGACTGGAATGACAAACTTCATTAGAGACAGAAAACACAAATTTCTTGAGTCTAGCTCTATTATTCTAAATGAAACATCATTTAGAAAAGAATTCATCCCTTGAGATAGAGCTCATAATCTATTTCCTATAGATATCAAAAAATATGGGAAACTTTTTGGAGCTATCACTCTCTTGGCTTTCCTCTAGGTCAAAGTCTCATGGTCTACATAATAATAAAAGGAATGGGGAGGATGGGGGGTGGGGTGGGGGTCAGAATATTTCTTTGGACCTTAGTATAGTGAGTCGTAGAAGACCTGAGTCCAAATTCTATTTTTGATGTATGACCTTGGACAAGTCACATCCCCTTGCTGAGACTCAGTATTCTCTCCTGCAAAAATGGGAATAATGTATTCCTTACTTCAGAGTTGCCATAAGTCTTATATAGAATGATTTATGTATGCTACTTTACAAACTTTAAAGATAAGTCTGTGTATGTGTGTGTGTGTGTGTGTGTGTGTATGTGTGTATGTGTTGATTACTGTGGTTCCTCTTAGTATTTATTACCATCATGCCCTGAAATGGCTTTGCAAGTGAAATCTTGTGAGGGCCTCCCCTGGGCCATCTGGTGTTCCAGTTGAGAACGATGGAGGTAATACTGTTTCCATGATTGTGCTCCTTTACTAACTTGAGAAATGTTGCAAAAAGGCCATCGACTCAGGCTTAGCCTCCTGAAAGAGAGTAACAAGATTTCATTTGGATCCCAAATGAGTTCTCAAGCCTCTCACAAGTGACTTGGGGGCTGGAATATGTGGGGGTGGCCAAGGCAGGCTTAACTGAGGGGATACAAAGAGAGACAAAAGACAGTGCCTACCCTCTAGGAAATCAGCCTAAACAGGGAGACACGGGGAAATGACTTTGTAAATACAAGCCATGTATAGGATAAACGGAGATAAATTCACAGAGAGAAGGAAAAGGCATTGGGATGAGAAGCTTCTTATGAGATTTTAGCTGGGACTTGAAGGAAGCCAGGGAGGCCAGGAGGCAGAGATGAAGAGTGAGAATATTATTCCTCAGGGTCTCAAAGAAAATGTTGGAGTCCAGAGATGGAAAACGTGAGCAATAGCTAGGAGGCCAGTGGCCCTAGATCTCAGAGTTCATGGTGGTGAGGAAGATGTCAGAAGGCTGAAAGATGACTTAACTCTTCTCACAACACAAGGATCCAAGACAAGTACAAAGGACTCACAATGGACATGCTATCCACATCCATGTAAAGAACTGATGGACTCTGAATGCAGATCGAAGCATACTCTTTTTACTTTATTTTTTTCATGTTTGTTTTCCCTTTTGATCTATTTCTTTCATATATGTGACTAATATGGAAATGTGTTTTATTTACTTGTACATATATAACATATCATTTTAGTAAGCAGGGAGGTGAAAAAGGGAGGGATAAAAATTTGGAATTCAAAATTGTGTAAAAATGAATACTAAATGGTTCAGTGACCAAGGACAATCCTGAGAGATCTGTTATGGAAAATGTCACCAACATCCAGAGGAAAAAAAACAATGGAGTCTGAATGCAGAGCAAAGCATACTATGTTCACTTTTTAAAACTTTTATATTTTTCTTGCTTTCTCGTTAATTCTTTTTTTTTCTTTGCTTCTTTTTGTGGGGCAATGGGGTTCTGACTTGCCCAATGTCACACATTAACTAGTGTCAAGTGTCTGAGGTCAAATTTGAACTCAGGCCCTCCTAACTCCAGAGCCAATGCTCCATCCACTGTACCATCTAGCTGCCCCTCCCTTTAGTTCTAATTACTCTTTCACAACATACTGATAAAGAAATGTTGAACATGATTATATATGCATAACCTATATCAGATTGTTCGGTGTCATGGGGGGGTGAGAAGGGAGGACAGCAGAAAAATGTGGAACTCAATGATGAATGCTGAAAATTATCTTTGCATGTAATTGGAAATAAAATGAGATTAAAAAATGAATGCTAAAAATTGTCTTGACATATAATTGGGAAAAAATAAAATACTATTAAAAACGAAGAAGACCGGAAAAGTAGGAGGGAAGCAAGTTGTGAAAGGATTTGAATGCCAAACAGATGCTTTTATATCTGATCCTGGAGGGGTTGGGGAAGCCAGGCTATTTATAAAATAGGGGGAGTGATCTGGTCCAATCTGCTCTTGAGGAAGTTTAATTTGACAGCTGGACTAGAGTGGGAAGAATGACCCTACAGTGCCCGTATTGAGGCTATTCTTGATTGTAAAGCAGGAGAAACTTTGTGACATGGAGGCTCCATTAAAACATGTAAAATGTTTACATTATCAGGAAAGTGATCATAAAACTGTTTCAGTGTAAAACTTTGGGTCAAGTTAGGTGAACCCCACTGGAGGAAGAAAGATGAAATCCATTCACTGTTAAATTGAATAAATATTTATTAAGCACCTGCTATGTGCAAGTATTGGGAATACAAACAAAGACAAAAGGGAAAAAAACCCTCTAAATGGTACATGCCTTCAAAGGATCATACATTCAATGGGGGGAAACAGCAGAAGAGTCATGCAAATATATACACAAAATAAATCCAAAGTAATTTGGGAAAGAGGGGAAGTCAAGCAATTGTGACTTTCATGATGGATCATGGTATGATCTGAATTCCCAGGAATCAGAGAATATCATAGAAAACTGTGTAAGAGCTAAGAAGCATCTTCGAGGTCCTTAAAATCAATGTTAAAAATGCCCAGAGGAGGGGCAGCTAGGTGGCGTAGTGGATAAAGCACCAGCCCTGGAGTCAGGAGTACCTGGGTTCAAATCTGGTCTCAGACACTTAATAATTACCTAGCTGTGTGGCCTTGGGCAAGCCACTTAACCCCGTTTGCCTTGCAAAAACCAAAAAAAAAAAATGTCCAGAGGACTTACTAAAGTAACTTCCTTGAGTTGCAAGTTCTTCACCTGTAAAATATGAATTATAAAATTTTCACTATCTATGTCACAGGCTTGTTTCCAAGAAAATGGATAATTAAGGTCATTCATTAGGGAATGGTACCAATTCTATTAAATAGAAATTTCAAGATTTACTTCGATTGTTTTTCTACCAACATATTTTTCAAATTTGCTTATTCTTTTTAAATGATGCTTTATTGTCCACTATATTAACTTACATAATTTTGGCCCATTGTTTTTATATTTTAACACTAAAGGATAGTAAAATTTAGGGTTAGAACAGTAGGTATTCATGAATATTTTGGTCTTGGTCTGTGACCACAAGAAGAAAATTCAAATTCTCACCAAATGGTTAGTAAGAACCATTTTCTAAAGAAGAGTAATTCATCCAAAGGCACCTGGGAGTCAATGCCAAGGTTAATTAAAATCTGCCAGGTGTGACTATAAAATAATGCAGCTGATTTTAACATACATGCCAGAACTTGTTTACAAACCTAAGTACTCTCAGATTAGTCACCAAGGGAGGCCATATACTAAAATGACTACCAAAATGTCACACCTCGAAGCATCTTTGGGCCTTCCTTTTCAAATTATCAAAATTGATGCATGTGTGTGTGTGTGTGTGTGTGTGTGTGTGTGTAATCTTCTTTGCCTTTATTAATCTTCCCCTTAATCATGGATCTGGCAAGTATTGCATTCCATTCTTTTTTTTTCTTCTGCTGTAAACTCTTTAGATCTAGGATAGGTGCTTCCATTTGGAATTTGCTATGAAATAACAAATAATTAGCAAGCATTTACTTAGTGCCTATTACATATCAGACATTGTGCTAGGATCTTGGGGATACAAAACCAACAGGCCATGTTCTCCTCATGGAATGCATGGTTTGGTTGGGAGACAGAGTTATGTCTATCTGTCTGTCTGTCTGTCTGTCTCTCTCTATATATATATATATATACATGCATACCTATTCCTATAAACAGGTAGCATGTGTATATCTAAATATATAAGCATATACATATATACATATATAATATGTATGTATATAATATAAATACATATATGTGCAAAAAGTATGACATTTTGAAGGGATGTAGGAACTGGAATCTAAATGGTATAGGAAAGGCTTTGCAATGCCTTGATTGGGAGGAGAAATGAAAAAGGAGTCCATTATGGGGAATGGTAGACAGCTAACACAAAGACGGTAGCTGGAATATCATGTACAAGAACAGTAACAAAGGAAATTTATCCTGACCACAGGGTAGATTAAGTAATTCTGGAAAAGGAAGCAGAAAAACCCCTCAAAAGAAAAGGAGGCAGAAATCATAGTGCAAAAGTCTTTAAATGCCAAACAGATAAGTTTATATTTGATACTGGAGAGGCAGGGGCAGGAAAGTTTATTGAGTAGAAGAGAAACAAAATCTGTACTGTGCTACAAGGAAATCACTTTGACTGTTGGGTAGAGGATGGATTGAAGAGAGAGAGAGAGAGAGAGAGAGAGAGAGAGAGAGAGAGAGAGAGAGAGAGAGAGAGAGAGAGAGAGAGAGAGAGAGCAAGCGCGTGTGTATGGGGTGGGGGGACTGAATGAAAGGAGTCCAATGAAGAGGTTACTGTAATTGCCCAGCCTAGAGGGGATAAGAGTCTGAACCAGGATGGTGGAGAAGAGAGGATGAATGCAAGAGATGTAAAGTATGCACTTTTAAAGTGGTCTGGGGGCCCCTGTGGGTGTCCCTTCCATTTCTACATCTATATTCCTATAATCATGTGCAAAGCCAGATGTTGATTCTTCTTTGCCTATGCTTATTCCCTTCATTTTTTCTTACTTTAATGCTATAATTAGAACTATAATTACAAACTAGTGCTAACAGCTGCAAGAGCTTTTAATGTTTCTCTGTTACAAATAATGCTTGCTCTTGATTTTAGATACTTTTGATCATTGAAAGGAAAGATCTTCTTATGTCTGCTTTTTTATAGTGTTATCAAAAATGATTATGTGAAAAGTGAAATTCTCTGAGTTGTATTGTTGTATTGTATAAAGAGTAGTAAATGTATTATACTTTTGTGAAAGAAATGACTTAAGAGAAAATTAAATTCTCCAAGAACTATATTACAAGAAATAAAATAAAGTGAATGTTAACATTGGCTATATTTTGTAAAGGGTTTGTTATAGATTTTTATTGCTTTGTTAGTAATATGATTATATTTAAATTTTTCCTAATGTAAAATAGTTCTTAAATCCCTTATATGAATATGACCATAATGAATAATGCTTTCAATATATCACTGAATTCATTTTACTATGTCATTTAATACATGTTTCAATATTTTCATATCTTTTAGAGCTTTCCTTTCTATTCTCTGCTCCCCTTATAAATTGAGCAATAGGACCACTGTTTTGGTCTCCTTGCCCTGTTTTATAGGTCAGTTGTTCTGGATATGAGATATCTCTCAGCTTCTTTCTATTTTAATCTTTTTACTTTGCTCTAATATTTTTTTGCTGAATTATTGAATTCTAAAATTCTTTGATTTTTAAGGGTTTCCATTGCTATTTCTCAAATTGTCTCCTAAACTTTTTATTTTTTTAATCTATTAGGGCTTCCAACTTCTCTTGGGGCTCCTGTAGGCATTCCACTCTAGCCAATGCTTAATTATTTTCTTGTCTAAGGCTGAATTCTGGGAATCTCTGGTCTCAATCTTCACTGTTTCAGGAATTTTTATTTTTGATCTTTTCCTCAGTATCTCTGATATATAACTATGCCAATAAAGATAGATATCAATTTTTCTCTTTCATTCAAATCAGTGTGTGTGTGTGTGTGTGTGTGTGTGTGTGTGTGTGTGTGAGTGTGAGAGAGAGAGAGAGAGAGAGAGAGAGAGAGAGAGAATATTTTTATTTTCCCCCCAAATCTGTTTAGGAGTGGAATTTGGGGATTCTGCTAAGTTATAAAGGATTTTTTAAGGGGGGAGGGCAGGTAAAGGGCAGGTTTATTTATTTATTTATTTAGGATATACACTCCATCTACTAATAGTTCCAACATTCTTCTACTTTGCAGTCTCTTGAGCTGCCACTACATGAAACCTTTAATGTCAGGCCCAGAGAGGGATAGGTGGGAGGGAAAAGAACAGATGAACAAAATGCAAAAACAGTGGGAGTCTAAAAGTAATGACAAACACTCCTAGTATTTGGTGGCTAGTGAAGGTTCTTGGCAGATGACTAGCCCACCTGATGTAAGTCTGGCCTCTAGAGCTGCTAGCCTGCTCACTTCTCCCACTTCTATCAATTGGCATGGTGTGGTAGAGGCAGGGGCTAAGTGATCATGCAAAACACAGAGTGGGGAGGTGATAGTATGGTTCTGCTATTTTTAAGTTTTCTTCATGAATTGCCTTGAAGGAATTCCTTTTCTTTCTATTCTTTTAATTGCTCAAGTTTCTTAATTTCTGCAGGTGGTAAGGGAGAGTAGAATGAAGGCACAATCTTTCACACTATTTGTGGGAAAGTCCACAAGTATTTGCTGTTTTGAAAAATCTTATAATTGATCTTGTATACTCCCAATGTTTCCTAAAATTCAATTTCACAAACATTTTTGGCACCTACTATGTCCAAAATTCTCTAATAGATTACCTCCACAATCACAGAATTAAAGAATTATAGATTGGGAGTTGGAAGGCAGCTCAGAGAAAATCTAGTCCAGTCCATCATTATATAGATAAGAAAACTGAGGCACAATGAAATTAAATGACTTATTCCATGGTCACACAGGGAACAAGTGTCAGAGACAACATCTGAAACCAAGTCTTCTGACAATAGAGTCATTTTCCTTCTATGGAGTCATATAGCTTTCACTCTTTCTAATTTTTTAGTTTTTGTTGTTTGGTCATTGCAGTTGTATTGGAATCTTCATGACTCCATTTGGGGTTTTCTTGGCAAAGATATTGGAGTGGTTTGCAATTTTGAGGCAAACATGATTAAGTAACTTTCCCAGGATCACACAGCTAGTAAGTGTCTAAGGCAGAATTTGAACTCAGGAAGATGAGTCTTTCTGATTTCATGTCCAAAATTCTATCATCTTTGCCTCCCTCTACCTCTCTTTATGTACTGATCCTTTCCTAGTTGCCTACATATTCCTCTTGAAAAAATCCTCACTAGAACTCAATGTCACTATCTTTCTTTTCCCTTTCTCAACCAAATTCTGTGAAAGTGCCAAGACTCATTACAATCTGCATCCATTTCATCTGTTCTCAAATATTTTTCAGTTAAGCATTCTGGTTCCCAACCTGATCACTTACCTGAACATCTTTCTCCAAGTTACCAGTGATTTGCTCCTTGCCAAATCCACTGGATGACTTTTTCTCTCTCCTCATCCTTATTGACCTCTTTGAAGGATATGTTGTGACCCATGACCACTCTTTCTTCTTGAAATCATTCTTTTTTTTTTGTGAAAGTACTCTCTTGGTTTTCTGCCTAATTGTCCATTCCTTCTGAGTCTCCTCTACTGGATCATCAACTATATAATGCTCCTTAATTGTAGATTAAACTCTGTCCTAGGTTCCCTTCTCTTCTCCACACTGTTTGTTTGGGGACCTCATCAACTCATGTGAATTTAATTTCATCTTTATGCTGAGTTCCCATCCAATGTTACCAAATGATTAATGAACATCTCAAACTTAATTTGGTCAAAACAGAGTCCATTCTCCTCTCTCTGTCTGCCCCATAAAAAAAATCTGCTTCTTTTCTAAACTGCCCTATTTCTGTCAAGTGAACCACCATCTTCCCCTTCAGTGAAGTTCACTCTTGACTTTTTCCTTTCATATACCTCACATAACCAGTCAGTAGCCAATTATTATTTCTACTTGCACACTGTGACTTGCATCTTACCCCTTCTTTCCCCTCCCAGCCATCATCCTCGTTCAAGCACATATTACCTCTTCCCTGGACCTTCACAACAGCCTCCTAATTGGTCTCCCTGCACTCAGCCTTTCCCTACTTCAATTCATCTTCTTCAGGAAATGGCAAAGTGATTTTCTAAAAGCACAGTTCTGAAAACATCATTCTCTTACTCAAAAGAACTCTAGTGATTCCCTTTTTGCTTCCAAGATCAATAAAAATTCTGGAATTCAGTCTCTTTGTGATCTGCTCTCAATGTACCTTTTTGACCTTATTACATTTTTATATTTTATTTATCTCTTTTATGAATACTGTGGTCTACCCAAATTGATATTCTTACTTTTCCTCATATATGACACTCCATCATCCCATATTTGCACTGGAATGCATTCCTTCCTCTGCTCCATGTATCAGAAACCTATTAGAAACTGCCTATTGGAATTAGAAATTTCCAACCAGGTTTAGCCCAAATGTTACCTTCTCTATGTAGTCTTTCCTAATGCCCCCCCTCAACTCCTAGAGTCTTTCCTCCTAAATGATCTTCTATCTATTTTGTACACATGTAAATATGCATATGTTGTCTTTCCTTCCAGCTAAATTGTAAGCTCTTTGACAGTAGCTAGATATAGAAGTGAATAGAGTTCTAAATCTGGAGACAGGAAGATCCAAGTTAAGACCTGGCCCAAATACTTACTATTGTGATCCAGTGCAAGTTACTTAACCAGGTTGCCTTAATTTCTTCATTTGTAAAGCAGGGATAATTTTGTCACCTACTTTCAAGGATTGTTGAGGATAGAATGAGATGTTTGCGAAGCATTTTGCAAACCTCAAAATGCTAAACAAAAGCTAGTTATCATTATCATTATTCAGATAACATTATTCAAATAATATTATTCAGATAATAAAGGCTAGCACCTAAGGATGGAGAATAGCACCAAGTAATATAACTCCAGCAGTGACACAAGGTCAAATTGTGCAGGAAATATGACTCCTCTCTATCAAATACATCTTCCTTCAAGAGATGAGTCTGTTATACAAGGATATTTGTATATAATGGTCCATATGGTGATCAATAGATTTATATTATTATTGTATATAAATCATAAATCCCTCACAATAAACCTATGGAGGAATTTGTATAAAGGTAACATGGAGAGAGAAAAAAACACTAAAATCTAGAGAGAATCAAGAAAATTTTCATTTAAGGACTAGTACCTGAGCCTTAAAGGAAGTTAAAATTAGTAAAGGAATTCTAAGATTAGAGGGATAGAGAGAGATAGAATTTCCAATGCCACTTTGCAGATGAGGAAAATGAGACCAAGGGACATTGAGTGACTTGTCTAAGTTGACACTGTGGGAATCATCAGAGGTGGGATTTTCTCTCAAGTTCTCTATATCTAAAGCCACTGTATGTATTATGGCATTACTTTTTGGAAACAGTAAGGGAAATCATTCCAGATATTTGGGGCCAGCCTGAACAAAGGCATAGAAATAAGAGATAGAGTTCAACTATAACAGGGGCCTGGAGAGACTAGAAGCAGACACAGAATACCTGCCATACAGATAAGGTCTGAGTTCTCATTGGTCAGTCTTCTTTTAGCCAAAGCATGGTCAGTAAGCTGACCTGAAGAGTGAGAAAAAAAAATTGTTCTCATGCTCTGCCTCCCCAACCATTCTCTTCTACTTTTCTAGCTTCCCCATATGTACACAGGGTTGAGTTGAAAGCAGGCACCCTAGAAAAGACCAGTAGATTGTCCTCTTTCCTTGAATTGGGGGGGGGGAATCTCTTCCCTCCAAACTTCATTCTTTCTTTACTCACTCACCTCCACAGGAAGGCAGAATCGGCAGCTTCATTCCAGACCTGGAGAGGGAAAGGAAGATGGGAGATGGAAGGAGAAAAACATTCTAGGAAACCTCTGGATCTTGGTCTCCAGACTTGCTTTCTGATGATGTGTTTGAAAGTGTCCTCTGAGGAAGTAATTCTTAAGGAAGGGAGAAAGGGAAAAGTGGGCACTTGGTTACTCAGTATCAAGCCTCAGCATAATGTTCTCATGAAAACAACCCTAGGTCCGTGGTGCCACAATGTTACTCTTAACTCTAAGGGAACATCGAGAGTAATTTTGTGTGGAAAGAATTTGGAGTGAGTCAACTCTCTATATAAACTGTGTCACCTTGACCAAATCATTCACGGAACTTCAGTTTTCTCTACTCTGAAAAGGGGCCTATTAGTAATTGTCCTTCCTTAACTTATAAGGTTATTAAGAGTCTCAACTGAAGTTACTTATATTTTATTTCCACAAAAAAAAAAATCCAGACACTGATTCCTCTCCTCCCTAAGGACCTCTGAGGCTCATACTCCAGAAGAGTCTTGGTCCAGTGGCTTTGCTCAGGTTACGTGCCAATACCTGTCTCTGGGTGGAGATAAGAAATCATTCAGTGTATTGCCAACTGGAGAGAAATCGCATCATCTGAACTCCTAGATCCCACCCCTAGTCCCCTACAACAAATGCCAATCACAATAGATAGCAAACCAGAGAACTGCCACTCAGGTTGGGAGTTGGGGGGGGGTCTATTTATTTATAGAATTAGGATGGCTAACCTCCAGTTATTCATGTCCTCAAATCCAATTCCTCCCAAAACAAAAAAATGGGGGGGGGGTGCGGACTGAGAATCAGGAGATGTGCCCCACCTCTGCCCCTAGCTTGCCAGGCAGTCTATCCTCAAATCCCTCATATCTAAGGAAGCAGAACAGCATTGGGTTGGGGGGTGGGTTGGAAGGAGGAAGCTGGCAGGAGAGGGGCAGGGTAGTGCCCTGGGACCATCACATAAGCACAGGAAGAGCAGCCTTTTAGGTTCTGCCCTGCCTTAGAAAGGACCGAGTTGGCAGGGGCTGAGAAACTGGGGGGTCCCAGAGGAACCTCAGAGGTCATGCCACCCCCGGCTCTGCCGTGGGTCAGAAGGCCAAACGGGCGGCACGGGTTCGGCCGGGGTCTTCCCCTGGCGCTGGGGTGCCCGGGGGGGGTTCAGGGCCGGGGTCTCCACCCAGCACCCCCTGCCCTGGGGATGCCCGGAGCGGGCTGGAGGGTGTGGGGTACCTTGTCCACCTGGGCCGCGCGGAGCAGCTCCGGCGCCTCCAGGAAGGAGAAGACGTGCAGAAGGCCGTCCAGCGGCAGCCCGGCCGGGTTCCCCATGCCGGACCCCGCGGCCCTCCTCCGCCCGCCCGCTGGCCTTCTTCGGGGCTCGGCCCCAGCCCCGCCCTCCCTGCGCTTCCGTCCCGGCGGCCCAGGCCCCGTCTCCGCCCCCAGGCCCGCGCCCGGCTCCCAGGCTGCGCTCCGCCTTCTCCGGGCCGGCCTCCCCCCGGCCTTCGGCCGCCGCTCTCAGCCTTGCCCTGGGCGGAAATCCCGTGCTCCTGGGCCGGCCCCCAGGCCTCCTCCCTTCCCATCACCCCCGCCCCCCACCTCGCCCCCGACCCCGCGGCTCTCCAGGCACCGGGGCAGATAAGGCTCCAAAGTGGGAGCCTGGGCGGATTGGGCAAGTGACCCCCGGGGCCGCCTTCGGCATCTGGGGTTTTTCCACATTAAATTCATCATTTTATCGCGCGTGTGTGTGTGTGTGTGTGACCAGCCAACAGGCAATCACTTGGAAACATATCTAATTTCTTTTTATGACATGATGTTTGTCCTTCTTTCTCCAAGAAGCCCAGGCAGGGGATGCCATGACCAGCACATGATGGATTTGAGTGATGGGGTTCTGTGCTCTTGTGTTTTATGGGACCTCGGCTTAAAGCAACCCTCCCTTATTCACTTGCAAGTCTCTTTATGAAAGATTTTTGATCACCACTCCCAGGCACCGATTGTCTGTAGTTTTAGGACAGTGAGTTTATTCAGTTTTACAGTTCTTTATAGGATTTCCAGACTGGAAATATTTAAATTCCTAATCCAACTGGATTTTTAATAACACACCAGAATTTTCATCAAATAGTAATTTTTTAGGTTTTTTTTCTTTTTGCAAGGCAAATGGGGTTAAGTGGCTTGCCCAAGGCCATACAGCTAGGTAATTATTAAGTGTCTGAGGTTGGATTTGAACTCAGGTACAGTGCTCTACCCACTTCGCCACCTAGCCACCCCAAGTTTTACAATTCTTTACAGGATTTCTAGTTAGTTGATTTTAAAGACTGGAAATATTAAAATTCTTACTCCAACTCGATTTTCAATAACACGAGAATTTTCTTCAAATAGTAATTTTGTAAGGTAAAATTCAATGTCTCAGATATATTCCCCGCCTGTCACATTAAAAACCACCTTGGTCTAGTTACACCACATCTAGAACTTTGTGTTCAACTGCATTTTAGGATATATTTTGACAAGCTTGAGACAATCGAAAGAAGAGCAACCACTGTGGGACAGCACTTCAGTATTGTGCAATACTGGAAAGCCTGACCATGGAGGAGAGAATCTGATAACTCTTCCAATGTTACAAAGATTGTCACTAGAAGCAGATGGAGGCTTATAAGAAAACTTCCTTTTCCATTGAAACACTGTAAAGTGAAATGTGCAGTCTTCAGAAGTAATAAATCCCCATCCCCTGAGGTCTTTCAACAAAAGCCAGATTGGTGAGGATATTATAGACGAGTTTCTTGTTCACGTATAGGTGGGACTAGATTAGGCTCTGAAATTTTGTGATTTTTGTAGCTGTGAGGCTGGTAGTCTATTATTATTCCCATTTCATCTAGGAGAAGACTGATACTCAGATAAGTTGTTCATAGTCAAAGGATTAAGTGCCAAAGCTACAATTTGAATCTTCATTTTCCTGTAACAAGTTCAGCTTTCTTTCTATGAATGCTGATATGTCATCAATTTGATATGTTAGCTTTCTGTTGACTAGGGAAACAAAACATTAAAAATGAAAACATAAAATATTGTGGAATATATTCATAAGTGGTAAACATAAAAATTCCATGTAAGATCTGTAGGTGTTCTATTCCATTGCAATAACTCTGAGATTTAAAGAGAACTGTATAAAAGAGAGACTGACCATTTATGCAAATTAAGATTTCTTTATTGGTTGAGTTTTATCTTAAAGAAGGAAACACTATGTACAGGGAAGGACAATCACCAGGTTAATGCCTATCCCCAGATTTGGAATATCAATACACCAAGCTCTCATCCCTTCTCCCAGATTTGACAGGTGGCGTTCTCAATTCCTCTCCATGATTCAGAAGTGGGGAAAGGGTTTTGTAAGAAAGGGCCCAACTGTCTAGAAATTCCACAAAAAGGAGGAGGGGGAGACTAAGGAAATGGGGCATGTTTAAGCCTGTTACCATCAAGTCTGGGCCCTGAAAACTGGAAAGTCTACAAGTAGTAGGAGAAGGTTTTTTATCAAGCCGGAGGATCATAGGAGATTCTCTAGTGGGTTGGCATTTGAATTGTTCCAGGTGCCAAAATCAGTGTTTTGTGTAAAGATATAAAAGCCTTGTGACCATTTATTTAGTATGATGAGTGATGAAGGAAGAACCAGGAACAGGTGATGAATAAAGGAAGAATGTGTTGCTGTGGGTTTGGGCATAGAGGATAAATCTTAGAATTAGGAAGAGTTGTCACAGTCGACCAATAAAACTTCTAACCTGATGTAGGAATTCCTTTAACAACAATCCTGGCTAGGGCAGTGGGGGGGCATCCAGAGTCTAATCATATCAGAAACAGAAATGGATCGATTCTAGACCAGAGAGACATACAGCTAGGCAGGTTTCTTGGACCCAAACTGAAATTTGAGAAAGTTTTCCCAAATGAAAAAAACTGAGTTTATTTTAAAGTAGTAGAGATCACCTATAATGGAAATAATGACTTCTGGGTTATAGAAATGAAGAGAAAAGTTTTCTTCCTCTACTCACCTTTCCATTATGCTGTCAACCTCTTACTTTCAAACTGGCACTCCATCTATAGAAACAATCCAAGGTGGGGTGGGTGGGGGAAGGGGTGATACATCATGCTAAGGTGGTTTTGTGTCAGCCCTATATCATGATTCCTACTTGCTATTTCCCTTACAAGACATTTGATTTCCCACCTCCCCCACCCTTACCTTTGCACAGATGACATATCACCATTCCTGGAATGCTTTCTCTCCTCACCTCTGCTTCTTGGAATTCCCCAGCTCTTGAACTTTTTTATGTCCCACTTGCATAGCTGGCCATGCTATCCAATGAACATTTACCCACTCACCTTGTAAAAGGCTCCTGGTCCTTCCTGCCCAGTTCTAATGCTGAAGACCAACATTTGGATAGGGAAAGGACTGGTCTTTATCAGAATCTATGCATTAGTCAGAAAGACCAGGTCAAGCTGGCACTAAGATTTCTTCCAAAACCTACTGAAAGGCAAGAGTTTGAGCCAGAAGCAGGAAACCATTTGTAAGAGCAACCATTCAAGTTGAGAAGGTCAGTGTTGGACAGGAGACAAGATACAAGAAATGGGGGGAGGGATGGGGAGGGGAGCTGACTGTTTCCTGAACAAAGAATCTACATTTCTCATGACTTTTTGGTTATTTCAGAAGTCATGAACTTTCTTAAAGATGTTACTTTCACTGACAACTCCTTAGAATAGAAATCTATTTCCTTTTCCTGAATCAACAAAATTTCAGTAAGTATTCATGAAAGAATTGAGCCTTGATGTAAAGGGAGGATTCAAGTAAATAAGGAAGAAGGGGATGGTATTCGAGGTGCAGGGGGTAGGGTTATTGTTGTGCAGTCATGTCTAACTCTTTGAGAAGTCCTTTGGGATTCTTTTGTGTGGGGGGGCAAAGATACAGGATGACTCTTCCTGACTTCAAGTCTGACACTTTATTTTGCCACCTAGGTAAGGGAGGAGCTGAGATTCAGCTCTAGCCCATACCCTTTTAGAAACATGTGCCTATAGGGATTGTTATGTGCTTATTATGAAGATTGTCCATAAAAAGTAGCCAGTAGTTTGAAATCATCTCTTGGCTAGATGCACTTTTGCCTTGAGCTCTAATAAACTCCTTTCAATCTTTTCTTCCTGGGTTTTGCGTTATTATTGAGGGCAAGGTCCAAACACAGATTTTCATATTTGCATGTTGTTTCCTTCCTTCAGACTGTGACCTCCTTGAGAGCAGAATTGTCCTTTGCCTTTCTGTGTTTCCTAAATGCTTAGCACAATCTGATATGTAGTAAGTACTTAATAAATGTTTACTGACCAAGTTTAGAGGGGAGGAATCTGAAACTCAGTCATCACCTTACCCAAAAGTCACCCTCTGAAAACTGACCACTGATTTCAACCTAGTTCTTTCCCTTCACATCATGCTGTTATCATCATCCTCACCTGCCTACTAATCTTATTTAGCACTATGTTGCTTCACTCATTCTTTATTCCACATTGGATTTCCAATGGGCAACTAGGTGGTACAGCGGATAAAACACCAGCCCTGGAGTCAGAAGGACCTGAGTTCAAATGTGACCTCAGACATTTGATACTTACTAGCTGTGTGACCTTCAGCAAGTCCCTTAACCCTGATTGCCTCAAATCCAGGGTCATCTCCAGTCATCTTGATTCATTTCTGGCCACTGGATCCAGAGGGCTCTGGAGGAGAAAGTAAAAAGGGTGATTTAGCACAGTACCCCCTCACTCAAATCCAGTTCACTAGCTTGTAAGCTGGCTAGCTCTGGGGTCACCTCCCTGATGTCATGGTCTTCCTTGAGAATAAAGAATAAAACATGACTACTGGGTCCATCAGTGTTCTATGTCCTGACCCTTCCTATCCTCTAAGCCTGGAATGCCCTCCCAATTCACCTGTTAGAATGCATTCACTTTATCTCCCGATTTAGCTCTGGTGTCACCTCCCACATTAAACCTTTCCAGTCCTTCATTCATTAGAGCCCTCTCCCTTCTCATATTTTCTCTCTCTTTTTAAAACATATCTAATATACATACAGTTGTATCCCTCTCCCTCCATAGAATTTAAGCTCTATGAGGGCAGTGACTGTTTTTATTTTTGTCTGAGTATCCCTAGTACTTTGCACACAATAGGAATCTTATAAAAACTTATTCAAATGAATTGAATCAAATTCATTTCAACTCTCCTTAATTTACAAGAAAAGAAATTGAGGCCAAGGGAGGTAAAATGACTTGTCCCCTGCCACAAAACTAATGAATGTTTAAATTAGAATGTATGCTTAATAATTTTCCTTGGAATCCAGTGCAATTCACTTTTCTATCTCATACTACCTTTCAATTAAGAAGGCACAGTAAGACCCACTCTCAAGCCATTGCAGTCTCAACATCAGATTCCCATAGTGCTCTGAATTTAGTGGGTAAGCAACAAAGATGTGACAACTGAATGCTGATTGGTAATAACATATAACAAATATAAATCATTTCAATATTTGAGTATACTTTTTAAGTTGGAATCATGCATGTTCTTTTCCTTTTTTAAAGAAATATTTTTATGTTTTCTAATTATATACAATAGTAGTTTCTACCAATCATTTTTTGCAAGGTTTTAAATTTTACAATTTCTCCCTTCCCTTCCCCCAACAGAAGGCAATCTAATAGTCTTTACATTTGTTTCTATGATATATATGTATATAATATATATATATATATATATATCACAATTGAATGTGTTGGGAGAAAAAAATATATTCTTGTGGAAGAAAGAAAATATTAGAGATAGCAAAGTTATATATTACATAAGATGACTTTTTAAAAATTGAAGATAATAATCTTTGGTCTTCCTTTAAACTCTACAATTCTTTCTCTGGATACAGATGGTATTCTCCATCACAGATCCCCCCAAATTGTCCCAATCATGCATTCTTTTATACTTCTAGTGGTCTAATCCAGTCCCACCTCATTTACAGAATTCCTTCCAGCATAGTTAAACACAATCCATTCATGTCTTCTCATCCTGTTATGACTCAGACGATAAAGACTGGAAGATGCTGAAAAATTCTGAGCCTTAGTTTGTCACTGGTTGAAATAAAGATAATATGATCTGCAGTATTTCTTAAGTTTATGAAGCTCAAATAAGATAGCATTTGTCCAATGATAAAGAACCATTAAAACATTTTCATGATTTTTTTTCCTTTTTGCAAGGCAATGGAGTTAAGTGACTTGCCCAAAGTCACACAACTAGGTAATTATTAAGTGTCTGAGGCCGGATTTGAACTCAGGTCCACCTGACTTCAGGTCTAGAGCTCTATCTACTTTAGCTGCCCCATGATTGTTTTTTTTTATTCTTAAGATTGGGTGCATTCAATGTGCTTAGACCTTCATCTAAGTCTCTCCTCACAAGACTGGGACCAGCAAAACACATAGCCTATCTGTTCTCTGTTGCTATTAGTAATTCTCTCCCACTTCCTTTTTGACATCCTTGGGTTGTATCTTTTTTGCTCCTTCTGTTCTATAATGCACTGTTGGTGATAGGACATGGACTATTCAAATCCATGAGAATCATGTATCTTCCTGCTCAGTAACCCATGGATCGGGGCCCTGCTGAGGTGCATGGATTGGACTCAATCAGAGGGCTGATCTCAAGAGGGGCCCATTTCTCTCTTTGGCTCATTGTCCTCATGTGGAATTGTGTTAGGAAAATCTTATACTCTCATGGTATATATAGCTTATGTCCCTGTCTCCTCAAATGTAGCCAAAAGGACCACCACAGTATACTCCCTAAAGGTACAACATGGGTATTAAATATGAGATAGACTTTTTTTCACTTCCTCAGAAATGCAGAAGACACAAAAGAACAGGGGATCCCTTAAACAGATATAGAAACACATGGAACATTTAAATAGTCCCCTCAGAAGGGAATTGAACTTGTTGCTACTAATAATAATTTATTAGATATAAAGATAAAAGTGATAGTAAAATAAAATTTATTAGTACTTTAATGTTTGCAAAGTATGTAACATATTGTATCATTTATTTCTTACAACAGCCCTGGGAAATAGATATTATTATCCATATTTTTCCAGATGATGAAACTGAGGCACACAGAGAGGTTAAGTGAATTGTCCAAGATCACACAGCTATCGTCAGAGGAGGATTTGAACTTAGGTCTTCCCGACTCCAAGGTTAGCATTCTACCTATTGTAACAGCTCGATAGGATATTAGGGCAGCATTCTGACATTTTGGTGTTATCCCTCTCCCACAGTTATATACAGAGTCTCTTCTAGGCTCATAATGATAACTCTGTTTTTAGAACCCCTCAGAAAGATAAATTTACTTTGGGGGTTGCAATTCTCTACCCATCAGACCTATGATGTCCTAATAACTATCTGGCATTGCTTTTCAAGTGGATGCTGTACAGAAATTTCTCCCAGGAATAAAGTTCATCAGAGAATTCCCTTCTCTGTCTCTAGAAGGACCAATATTGGAGGCTCATATTTGGGAGCTTGATACAATTCCTAAAGCTGTTACTTCCTAGAAAATCTCCCTTTTCTAACTAAGTTAGAGTTTAGGATCAATCTGCCAAGTCAGGATCAAATCCTGCTTCAGACTTTTACTAGGTTCATGATCCTGGGTAAGTCATTTAACTTCTCTGTGCCTCAGTTTCCTCATCTGTAAAATGAAGGGTATAGGCTCAATAGCTTCTTAGCTCTAGATGGCCTTTCAGCTCTAAATCTGACTCTGCTTTTTTGCACAGAGGTTCTTGTCTTGTGTCCTTGAACTTCCTTCTCAAGTCACATGTGAGTACATGCTAATTGCCTTTCGGTTCTCCCAAAAACCACCATTAACTGTTTTGGGGTAAGGAAGAGGAGGGAAAAATCCCCCCCCCCACTCAACCCTTGAAAGAAAGCACAAAAGGAAAGGGCAAAGTGGAAGTCCCAGAAAGATTCATTAATTCTGTTTGTTTAGGCATGTAGAGGGGTAGCTGATTCTGATAATCATCAATGGGTGGCCTTAGACTCTGAAATCTAATTGTTGTATCTCCAGTGGGCATTGAGGGGGGTACCTTTCAGCTGTTTCCAAATAGTGGTTCATGTTTTACAATCTCATCTTTGAATGGACTTACAGCTCTCTTTCCCTTACTCCTAAACTACTACAAATTCTGAATAGTAAAGGGTTAAGAAGTGAATGAATGAGTGAAAAAACAGGTGCCTAGTACTGTGTTAATCATTGGGACTATAAATACAAAAGTGTAGACAGTAAGAGCTAATTTCAAATAGGGGAAGGTAACACATAGAGGAGAGTGGTAGCCAGGGAAGAATATTTTTGTGTGGAAAATTACTGGATGATTGAGTGAAATCACAGGGAGATTGATTCACACCCCCTTTCCAGGAGAAATGACAGAGTTCATTTGATTATAGTGAAATGTTATCACACAGTACCGTATGGCTAATTCCATTGGCATAATTTTCTCTGGTCCCAGAGTTCCATAACATGTATTATATGCTGCAGTGTTGTCACAGCAGCAAGAAATAACCCTGGATATAAGGTTTGAAGACCTGTGTTGCTTTTGTAATTTACCCTGGGTAAGTCTTCTAATCTTTTTGGGGAATATTATGGGAAACAGAGACTGAATTCATATTTCAGTCACTGTACTTTGGATTATTCAGGGTGATATCCTGGAAAGAACTCTTTGGAGTTTGGGGATCTAGGTTCAAATCTCAGTTCTGCAGTACTCTCTGGGGACTTCAAGGTTCAGATCCAGAAGCAGATAAGATAGCTATCCCAAGATTCCAAATGAGAGTTGAGTATACTGTTTTTAGATTTTTCCCCTTCTTCCTTTTGTTGTGTGCCCATATGCCAAGAACCTGATTCAAGTGTGTGCTGGCATTATTTTTTTCAACATTCTTGACCTCCCCTCACTTTGCTGCTTGCAAACAAACAATGGCTAGAAAAGACCAATCACTCTCCTACCCTATTGGGAGTTTTGAGGTGATACCTGGGACACTCTTCCCTGACAAATTCCCTCAATGGGCAACAGTTTTTCGTAGCCCAACTGGCCTTTCATGGCATCTTGGCTTAAACCTGACTCTCCTTTACTGTCCAGAAGGGTAGAGGTTTCTTTCATTCTTCCAGATGCTCTCCCTGTGATCAAAAGAGAGAAATATCAAGATAGTAAAAGATATCCTGTCTTCCAGAGTTTAAAAATCTAGCAAGCAAGTTGTGCCCTGTGTTTGGCATAACAACAATTCTTTGCATTCATCCTCTGGATGATCTCAACCTTTAGCAAAATCATATAATTATTGTATTGTTTTGACCCACACCAGGAGTTTTCTGAGTTAGGACAAGCCCTGGACAAACTCAGATATATTCCAGTCTTGAAGTGCTGCTATGAATCATTCTTGACCTCTCATTGTCAAGGTTATAGCTCACTGTGTAGCCATTGGTATATGTATCAAATGGGTCCCCTGACTAGGGCAGGTCCTAGCACACAAGGATCTAGATCCTTCCTTGCAAGTCATTTCCTTCTCTTTGAATTTAAACTTCTGTTTGATTCTTGATTCTTCTGTCTCTAGCCTATTCTGTTTGGCTCTGTCCACCCACAGTCTGGTTGATAGTACTTATGAAAGTGATCATGGGGCGGCTAGGTGGCACAGTGGATAGAGCACCGGCCTTGGAGTCAGGAGTACCTGAGTTCAAATCTGGCCTCAGACACTTAATAATTGCCTAGTGGTGTGGCTTTGGGCAAGCCACTTAACCCCATTGCCTTGAAAAAAATCTAAAAAAAAAAGTGAACATGAACCTAGTGTCCCCAGGTTTCTCATCTTAAAAAAAAATAGAGTTGTTATAAAACAATCAAAAATAAAAAGTGTGAAATTACTACAGAAAAAGCTTGGTCCTTTAGAAGAAGGTCTCTCCTTTTCTCCCATTCCCCATCCCTTCCTTCTTCCTTGACTCCTTTGTCAGAGGTGTAGGGTCCATGAGTAAGTCATTGTTTGTTCATGTCTGACTCTTTGGATCCCATTTCGAATTTTCTTGATAAAAATACTGAAGTGGTTTGCCATTTCCTTCTCTAGCTCATTTTATAGTTGAGCAAACTAAGACAAATAGAATTAAATAATTTACCTAGGTCACACAACTAATATGTGTCTGAGAACAGATTTGAACTCAGGAAGACAAGTCTTCCTGACACCAGGTCCAGGACTCTTCATTGTACTATCTAAGTGTCATTGTAGATCATGTAAGATTTGCTCACTGCATTGATCAGTTTTGCTGAATTTCACCTCCCTCTTCTCTTTCTTAAAAAAAAATTATATTGTGTTATAAGGGATAGCTCTTTGGGAAAGAGAGGGCAAGGGATATAGGAAAAATCTTAGTGATATAAAAACAAATTATGAAAATAAATATCTGGGTTTTTTTTTAAATTGAGAGTTCAATAGGTAACCACAAAGGTCCCTCCTTTAAATATATGCTTCTATTATTTTAGTATTTTCACATATATATGTATATATATATGCATATACATACATTTATATGATGATAACATAATTGCCCACCTAACCTCAAAGGCTAGTTTTGACTTTTCCAGACAAAATATTTGTAGCTATTTGTAATTATAGGAACCATACAAAGAAGGGATTATTGTTATTACTAGCAAAGACTCAGGTCTAGTTCTCTAGAAAGTGGTTTAGAAACAATTTCTCAATGTTTATTCTAAATCTTAATCCTGGCTTTCTGTTTTCTTTACCTCAGTGACTCAGTTATTTACTTCAGGGTGCCTCCTTCCTCTTAAATTAGCCATAATAATAATAATCACTTCATTTTATATGATACTTTGTGGCTTCCAGATTTATGGATGCCCAGCTGAAGTCTAGATAGACTTTGTCTACATTATTGCCTTGATTGCCAGTCTTGTGACCTCATCACAAAAGGAAATGAGAGTCATTTGAGATGATTTGTTCTCAGTGAATCCATGCTCCTTCCTAGTGATCACCTCATTCTTTTAAAAAACTCAGAAATTATCCTTCTGTAATATATAAGAATTTGGTTTCATTTGTATAATTTTAATTCTTTGGATGTCATAGGGCAGAGTGATTAAAGCAGTGTGGTATAGTGGAAAGAGTGGAAGATTATTGTTAGGAAAAAATTTGAGGTTTGATTTTTTTTCTGAGTTTTTCTGATTCCTACTAATTATGTGACTATGGGCAAACCACACCATCTTTCCAGACCTCAATTTCCTCATTTGTAAAACTGGGGTAAACATAGTTTTTGAATTTGCCCCACAGGGCTATTGTTAGGGTCAAATGAACTATGTATGTATATAAAGCTATATATACATGTATAAAGTACTTCAAAAGCCTTGAAATGCTGTGTGAATGTCAGTAGTTACTGCAGTGTTCCATGATTCATCGCCATGCATCATCATTGGGAGAAAATGGGTGATAAAAAATGCATTTTGTGCCAGGGAATGATTTGGTGTCATTATAAGGTCTACTCTATTTCCCAAATGCAATCCAGCCCACTTTTTTTGTTCCTCTTTAATTCTGGACCCAGCTTAGAATTTCTTTCCATCTGAAAGATGAGATGGATGTACCAAAGAATTAGCTAAGCAGACTGCCCATCCAACTATGGGACATAGTTTGGGTGATGGCTGTATCCCTTATCCATTTTTTCCTGCAGGTGACCCAAAAGGCAATGGTAAAATATATGATGGACTGTAATTCTCTGTTATCTCTCATGTCTTGTTTGCAAAGAGTGGCAAACATTCATTCAGGAAACATATAACCAGAAGTAAAAGGATGAACTAATCATATAGTGAGAGGAAAAGATAGTAGTTCTCTGCCAGGACTCACAAGCTGTTTAAAGGTCAAAAGGAAGTCCCCCATTGCACTGGGTGGAATTTCTATGGAGGATTTATGGGAGAAGATGGTGCAGTGGTCTGACTATCTCAGCAGTATGCAGACTGAATCAGCTTTATTAATGGAACTGATAGACTCTCTTGCAGTTTTTAGAAGCTGAGCCAAGGGACATGCCGGGGGGAACACTCACTTGCTAATGGCTCAAACTGTCCAGCTTATTGGACAGTACAGGAACAAATGTGCCACTGCTTCTCCACAGAATCAATCTAGGGATACAAGTACTCCCTGAATTTGAGATATGCAACAGTGAAGATTTTTTGAGAGCTAAACAAATGGGAAAATTGCCTAGGCAACCCTTGGGACCCATGTCCTTAGGCATGGGGAAGAAAGTCTTTTATCAGTCACAGCACGGGAGGATGGTCTAATAGAAATTGGGTATGGCAGCATAGGTGAATGCCAATGCTTGACTAATAGCAGCAAAGGAATAAGGTGCTATTATGACTTCATGTATAAGCAATTCAAGACTTACAATAGTAAGACAAGTCACACAATAATTCAAAAGCCTGGGAATGTTGCCAGTCTGTTGAATAGTTCCCATAGAAGTCCACAATCTATGCTAATGAGGTTCCCCAGATGAGATGGTATGAATAGGTTGTGCTATGTGATGGAGGGATTACCCAATTCATTAAGATCATGGATACATTGAAGTATATAAGAATGATCAAAATGACTTGTTCTTAATGAATTCATGCTGGTTCCTAATTATCCCTTCATTCTTTTCTAAGTTCTTTAATTTTTTTCTTTTATTGTGAACTTAACATTCATCAACAAACATTTCAATATATAAAAGAACAAGAAAGAAGCTTGTATAAGAAACCTTTTATGTATGTATGTATATATATATATATATATACACACACTCATATTTGTGTATATATTTAAAAAATTTTGGAAGGTATTAATAAAACTGATCTATTTGTTGTCACTTCCTGCACTTTTTTATTTCATTCCATAAATTTAAAAATGTTTTTATTGTTGCTTTCTGGAGGGTTGTATCTATCACTATCCATTTTTAAATAGATATACCCCAAAGACAAAAGAAAAGATCTATATCAAGAATAACCTATTCTTTTTTAAGTCCTTACAAACAATTAAAAATTATCCATTCTGGAATTTTGTTAGAGATTGATGTCGAGTTCATATACATGAAGTTTCTGGAATCTATCCTTTTTTTCCACTTTGAAAAATGACTCATTATTTGTCTCTTCATTTTTCTTCAGCTTCTTCTCTGTGATTTCTCAGAAATTTATTACTATATGCCTCAGAGTTCATTGTATCAAGTTCTCTCTTAGGAGAGAGAACTGTGGCTCTAGAGATATGTACTGACATATAGTTCCTTAATTCTCTATTACTTCTCTATTACATTTATCTTGGCACTCAACTTCTCTTTTGCAGTGTTTATTCCAGGTAAAAGATAAGGTACTCATTGATGAAGGTTATGGCACCAAAAACAGAAACTGAGTTGTTGTGCCTTCTTTTTGTCATTTGTTTGGATCATTCTATATTTCTTTAAATGACCAGGCAACTACATTATTCATTCTGAGAGTGAGCTGGTATAGTAGTTAGAGTCAGGAAGGCAGTTTAGATTGTGCTTCTGACCCTACCTGTGTGACCACAGGCTAGTCAGATCTTTCTCTAAGTTTGAGGTTTTTCATAGTTAAATGGGAATATTAATACCTATAGAGCCTCACAGGTTAGTTGTGAAACTTAAGTGGATTAGCAGTGCTTATAAAGTTATTGGGAACCAGTCTGGTTTGGTGCTAGATTTAGTGAAGAATGTTAGATCCTGGGCAAGTCACTTAACCCTTTAAAATTTTTTTTTTTTTAGATTTTTCAAGGTAATGGGGTTAAGTAGCTTGCCCAAGGCCACATGGCTAGGTAACTATTAAGTGTCTGAGGTGGGATTCGAACTCAGGTCCTCCTGACTCTAAGGCCAGTGCTCTATCCACTGTGATACCTAGCTGCCCCACTTAACCCTTTTGCAATTCATTTTTTCTCATCTATAAAAGGAAAGAGTTGGGCTAAATGACCTTTAAGTCACTTTCAGTTTTACAGCTATGACATGTATAAGTTTTAACCTTTCTATACCTTAGTTACATTTGTAAAATGGAAATATTAATATTTTTCTAGCTTACTTCATGGAAGTAATTGATTGTCCAATAGTTTGTATGTCCCTAAAATTAAATCCTCACTTCTCTACTGTTTCAGGAACAAGATGTGAATGCTCTGTCTTGGAGATTCAGTATTTTATCAACCTTTGTCAGGGAGCAGGAAGATCATTGTATAGACACTATGACAATATTAATACTCTTGAAAGAAAGTCAGAGAGAGAAAACCATACCAGACTGAATGCCAGACTCAAGAGAAACCTGAGAATATTATGGCTTCTACAGAGAAGCATGTACATGTAGGAAATATGGAAGGAAGGAATTAAACATGTATTAAGTTCTTATTGTTATTACTATTATTATTATTATTATTTTGTTGTTGTTCAGCCATTTCAGTTATGCCCAACTCTCCAGGATGCCATTTTGGGGTTTTCTGGGCAGAGGGCCTGCAATGATTTGCCATTTCCTTCTCCAGCTCACTTTATAGATGAAGAAACTAAGGTTAAAAAAGGGTTAACTTGCCTAGGGTCACACAGTTAATAAATGGTTTGAGGTTAGATTTGAACTCAGTTCTCATGATTCCAGGTCCACTGTGCCTCCTAGCTGCCCATAATAAAACAAAATTCTGGAAATGCAAGTACAAAAAGTTATACGATCTTTTCCCTCAAGAAGTACTCATATTTTGGATAACTAGAATTTGGTGGGAAGGAGTCAAGCCTTCAGGTCTAATCTTGGTTTACAATTGTCCTTGAAGGGACAGTAACTAGGGAAGGTCATAACTTTGTTGTTTTTGAACTGAAAAAATTAGTTCTCCTAGACAATCAATCTTTGGAAGGATAGCAAGGTAAAATTCTAGGCTGGTTTCCCTTCATAGAGGAGAAAACAGTAATCATACTCATGGCTTCTCTTCCTATTCCCCTCTAGGTAAGAATCAGAATTTCTCCTACAGAAGGACAGGCAAAATTCCAAAGATCTCTACCCATGCCAACCCTTGAGCCATCTGTTTATATATTTGAGAAAATACTCATCTTCCAAAGACAACCCACTCTTTATAAAAGTAAGAAGTGGAAAGGGTGCAGGAGAGGTGTGAACACTAATAGCAGGATGGCAAGAACATGACCCGAGTAGATGGCTGGGTGGGATGGTCTGGCATCTGGAATCAGATATAATGGGACTTGTAACTTTGAACTCCCTCATTAATCAGGAAAACAGGACTCTAACACCAAGTTCCAAAGATGAATCCATTCCTGGAGGACTTTGGGGGTCTGGGGACAGAATCTCAAGAACAGAGAGAAGAAAGGAATTTAGGGTTCTATGGAAGAAACTTGGAGTGGAGACTGAAATATCCAGCCTCACTCTAACTTGGGAAAAAGACCACAGTGTAGGCTAAAGGGGACCAGGACTACAAAGAATCATGCTTGTTGAGGAGGAACCTAGACCCATCCGCTCATACAATAAATTATGTATATTTTAAGGCTTCAAAGAGAAAGTGAGTCCCAACAGATAAGGATGATTTTTTTTTTGAGTTCAAAATAGAGAGGGAAATTTTGCAGTTAAGATCCTGTTCCATATGTGTATTATTTGTTTGTTTACATACATAGCCTGAATTAGCCTGAATGCTTGCAGGGGAGGTAAAGAACCCTTAGACATGAGCCATATTTTGTTGTACATTACTTAGGATTCTCACAGCAACTCTATGGAAAAAGATAATGTAGATATTATTATCCATAATTTGTCAATGAAGAAACTGAGGTTTAGAAAGATTAACTAATTAAATAGACTTGTTCAAAGTTACAGAGTATCAGATGAAGGATGTGAAGATAGGTTTTTCTATTTTTCCACACCTTCCTTCAATAGTACACTGTGTTGCCATATAAAGCAGAGGCTGTCTGTGAACAATTGATTTGAAATGAGACAGTGCATGTGAAAATACACTACACATAATGGGAGGGGTAGGACTTTTCCTCTCCCCACAAACATTGAAGCATTCCATGGAAGCTTGATTCCCCTGGCATCTCTGCCCTCAACAAGCCCTATGAGGTCCCAGGGTCTTATTTGGAAAGAGATGACCCCAGGTGTCAGCTGCTATGATAAATAAAGTCCAACTATCCCTGGATGAACTGGGGAAACCTTTCCTGATGAAGGCTGAAGGTGTGTGAAAGGTAATGGATGGGGGCTGGGGGGTGGAAATAGCAAGGGCAGAAAGAGTAGTGGTCATGACCCAGAGGCCCACCCCCACACCAATCAAACCCTGGCAGACAACCTTAGAGGATGAGAGATTATTCGGGGAAAAGGGTGGATGGGGGGGCGATTGGATGGGGGGGAGGAAGGGCTTGGCATGAACCGGGGAGGAAGTCACATGTGGTATAGGCCTGACCCAGGGACCGTGCAGAGAGGGAGATATTTTAGTCGAGAGAGGAAGGGCCGGGTCCACAAGATGAATCACCACAGCCCTGATTATCCTGAGGAAAAACCTTGAAGGGTGGGAGAGCCCGATAACTGTCCTCTCGAGGTGACCACAGAGCCAACTGTCAGCTGGCTCTTGTGAGGAGCTGGGGGGGCAGAGTACAGTCTTTCTCACTCTCACCCCACTCCCCTCCCAAAAAAATCATCTCTGGTCAAAGCCCTGGACACGCACAATACTTGGACTCAAAAGCAATGAAGACTAGAACTATCTTTAGGAAATCTGACCCCAAAATCACACGTGTGCTTACACACATATACATACAAACACACATACACATAAATGCCTCATCATATTACATTGAGGTAAAAACAACTTATCACAAGGTCCTATGGTTATTTCAATAACTTGATCCTGTATATAGGAGCCAAGTCAGGGCTTCTTTATTAATACAGTAAGTAATATTACAAGAGTTTTATAGTTCCATAGATTTCAGAGCTGAAGGCCCACTATGTTAGATCACCTAAGTCTAACTCCATCATTTTTATATAAGTAAACTGATACCCAGATAGAGAAAAGTCATTTAGTTATGAATAGTAATGAAGATGTGAATTTAGGTTATCTGACTCCAAATTTAGTACAACTAGTTTGGCCTAGAGTTAAGAAAACTTGAGTTCAAATTTGGGCCCAGATATTAGCCATGTAACCTTGGGCAAGTTTCTTGACCTTTATTTGCTTCAGTTTTCTCATCTGTAAAATGGTGGTAATCATAACACTTACCTCCCAGGGTTGTTGTGAGGATCAAATGAGATAATATTTCTGACTGGCACATAGAAGGCCCTTAAGAAATGTTGGTAATTTTCATCTCTTTCCATTATACCACCATATCTCTGCAGTATACCATAGACTCATAGAAGCTCAGAGTTGGAGAGGTCTCTGTCATTAGTACCATTAGAATGTGAGTTCCTTGAGAGCAGGGACCATGATGGGTATTGTCAGTGATTAGCACAGCCGCTCTCCTAGTGTAAATATAATAAAAGGTTGCTGATTGATCCTTGTTTACCTGTGTCCTTACACCTTAAACAATGGTAACTAGAAGTCTTTTCTCCAACATCTCAGGCAAGTGAACTTCCAGCAATGGGGAATATTCCCAATGATTACAAGCAATCCATTCTGCTTTAGGATAGATTTCTTAGGACAGTTTTCCTTGTATGGAGCCATACTCTAACTCTCTGAAACGTGTACCCATTGCTACTTGGTCAACCCTACAGGGCCAGGCAGAACAAGCTCAACCATAAACCTCATGATAAGAACCAAATTTAATCTCTCTGCCACCTAACAAGCCTCTATCTGTGCAAACATCCATCAAATCCTCTTCAATTAGTCTCTTCCACAAGCTAAACATCTCCAATTCCTTCAGCCAATCCTAGTGTATTTATATATGTGTATCCATATACTATATATAAGTATATTGAATTTATGTATTATATATCATATACATACACAAGTATATGCAGACATATACAATGATGATGATGATGATATTTGTCCCTCATACTCGAAGAAGACTACAACATCAGGGAAGTGATGCCATGACATGCAAATGAATTAGATTTGAGTGATGGAGACTGTGCTAAGTCTCCAGTCTTACTTTCTCCTACAGAGCCATCTGGGTCCAGTGGCCAGATATGAATCAGGATGATTGGAGATGGCCTTGGCTATGAGACAATCAGGATAAAGTGACTTGGGCAAGGTCACATAGTAGCTAGTATGTGTCTGAGGCTGGATTTGAACTCAGGTTCTCCTAACTTCAGGGTTAGTTCTCTACCCAGTGAACCCCGCCCCACACACACAGAGTCTTAGAATTAGACCACATATTGATTACAATTTTAGCTCTGTCCATACTGTTAGTCAATAAGTATGTTAAACACTGGAAATAAAAAGAAAGGCAAAAAGCTCACAATTTTATTAGAAAACTAGATTTAAATAACTATGTACAAACTATATCTGTGTATATATAGATATACGTAGATAATATACATGCTATGCATAGGTAGATATCTATATATACACACATATTTATATATTTATACAGGATAAATTAGAGATAATCTCATAGGGAAGGCACAGTATTAAGGATTGAGGGAGAAAAATTTCTTGTTTAAGATCTTTTAGCTGGGACTATAGATAAAATTAAAAAAAAACAAAAACACAATGGAAGGTTTTATATATATCATATTATTTAAATAAAATGGAGGATTGTATATGTCATAAGGATTAAATGAAATCAGTCAATCAATAATCATTTATTAAATATCTATTATGCATGGAAATGATTTATATGATGTACAATTATGTAACCTATATTTATATTATATATAGGTACACACACATATATATATATATATATATATATCCTATATCAAATTACTTAACATCTTAGGGAGGCAGGAGGGGAGAGAGAGGACGAAAACTTGGAACGCAAAATGTGAGATAAAAATATGTCTTAAAAATTGTCTTTATGTAAAAATAGAAAAAATATTATGTAAAAGAAAAAATGTCTATTATGTGCTAGGGTTTGAGAGTACAAAGACAAAAATGAAAAGGTACCTGCCTTTAGGAGGTTTGTAGCCCATCAGGAAAGACAATATGTAGATATTTAAGTATAGCGCCTTGCTAAAGGACATGCATGACCAGAGATTTTTGACTTGTCCCTTGATTCCCTTGATTGTGCTGCACCAAGGAAAATTAGTGATGAAGAGGCCAGGAAAAGCTTCTCTGTGGAACATAAAAGGTGGAAAAAGGTAGATTCTTTCCCATTTTGTGTTGTCTTCTTTGTTAGGTTAAAATCAAGGTCAACTCTTTTTTGTTGTTTTTGCAAGGCAAAGGGTTAAGTGACTTGCCTAAGGCCACACAGCTAAGTAATTATTAAGTGACTGAGTTCCAATTTGAATTCCGGTCCTTCTGACTCCAGGGCTGGTGCTTTATCCACTACACTACTTAGATGTCCCAAGGTCAATTCTGTTTTGAACTTGTGTGTGTATATATGTGGGAAGGTGATTTCTCTCCTCTCCCTCAACCTCCAGTTAGACACGAATGATAGCAAGTGTGCTTGAGACAGAACTTGGACACTCCCATTGTCCCCTCCATTTGTTTTCTTAAGCACAGGTATTTTGTTGTTGTTATTGTTGAGTTGTTTCAGTTATGTCTAACTCTTTGTGATCCCATTTGGGATTTTCTTGACAAAAGATACTGGAGTGGTTTGCCATTTCCTTCTCCAGTTCATTTTACAGATGAGGAAACTGAGATAATCTGGGTCACACAGCAATTATGTATGGAGACCAGATTTGAATTCATGAAGATGAGTCGTTCTGACTCCAGGTCCTGCACTATCTCCATTGTTTCGGGGAACTTCTGTAGCACAGGTGACCAAATAACAATTGGGCAGAATGGGTCTTTATAGCCCCAACAGCAATCGGTAGTGAATCTAGGTCAGGTGTTCTTGGGTACTGATCTGCTGGGTAGTGGGAAGACATTCTTACAACTTTGGGACCTCTCAAAGAAAATGAACCATGTCCAGATAATCACCAGAAATCTTCGGAATCAAAAGGCTTGAAGACATGCTTTGTCTTTACAGGCAATCTGGACTTGTTAGTTGCCAAGCCAGAGTGGGATACCTGTTCTGTGGTCTCAATAGAGCATCAATATTCCAAGTATTTGTCAGTAAGTACTCCTGAGTCTTTTGGGTTTTTAGCACTTCTTTTGTGGCAGAGGAAATAAATACTCTCTTATTTCTTACTGTTTTGTCCAGTGAATATCTTTTTTCAAAGAGCTGCCACTGATCCTTTTTGGATGACATTTTCTCCTGGAGTTCTTCTTTGGGGTAGAATATGACAAAGAATATGACAAAAATAAAAAATATTCCCTTTTTGGATTAGGTTCCCCCATGACTCAATGTGGATATTCATAAGACTTTTATATGTGAGGAGCATCTCCTGGTTCCAGGAATGATGTATATATATATAAAATGGATGCAAAGTGATAGCTGCAGGAGAGTCCTAGGAGCTAGAGAGGTGAGGCAAGGTATCATGTGTAAAGTGATATTTGTCCTTCATTCTCAAAGAAGATCATGATCTCAGGGAGATGGTGCCATGACAGGCACATAAACTGAATTTGAGTGGTGAGGTGTGATAAGTCACCAGTCTCACTTTCTCCTCCACAACCATCTGGGTTCAGTGGTCAGAAATGAATCAGGAGATGGCCCTGGATATGAGGCATTCAAAGTGACTTGCCCAAGGTAACACAACTAAGGTCAGTATTGCACTTCTGTGCTTCTGACTTTAAGGTCAGTGCTCTATCCATTATACCACCTAGAGACTGAGGGTGGCATGTGAGGGTGTTTTCAGTGGGAGGAACAACCTGTGCAAAGATAGAGGGTGCAAATGAGGGGCCTTGGTGAGGAAGAGATTATCTGGATAGCAGAGAACATGAAGGGGAATGATGGCTAGAAGTAATAAAGCTGGAAGTACTTAGAATACACTTGTCAGTGGAAAGGATCTGAGAAGGGATAATCCTAAACAATTAAAAAAGGTTAAAAGATGAAACTTGTGAAATGTTCTATCTCCTCCCTAGGTGTCATTGGTTGAGTCTAGAAAGCCATTTAGGTAGGATTTAATTGGGTCAGGCTCTTGTAGATCCAAGCTATAACCTGGGGTCTATAAGAAAAGACTAGCATATATCTGTCAGAGCTTTGAGATCAAGAGACAGGTGAGATCAAAGATCAGAGTGGAATTTGATTCCCCAGGGAGATGAAAACTTTGAATTGGAAAAGCCCTCTCTCAGACACATAGCAAGCATTTACCAGAGCCTTTCCCTCTCTATTTTCCACTCCCAGCTACAGTCATAGGGATGATAGTCAAGGGGAAGGTTTTGCCCTGGAAGCTACCGAGCCTCTGTAAATGAGGGAGGCATATGGTAAGAGCTGCTTGCATTGGATTTCTGGAGGACTGACAAAGAACTTTGGACCCAGGCTTCTGGAGGAGTAATAAAAAGTCCAGTATCTAGCATCTAAAAAGAAAAAGGGGAGGGACCTGGGCATTACCTCCTGAGCAAAGGGAATGACACTGGACAATCTCAGAATGTTTTGGAGAAGAAATGCCAGTACTACTTACCTTC
Source organism: Macrotis lagotis (assembly GCF_037893015.1). Classification (NCBI taxonomy): domain Eukaryota; kingdom Metazoa; phylum Chordata; class Mammalia; order Peramelemorphia; family Peramelidae; genus Macrotis; species Macrotis lagotis. Next base: position 130,691,848 of record NC_133665.1, read on the forward strand.
CAGGAAGTCAGGGATCAGTCAAAGAACAGTTACAATCCAGGAGACAACTTCCATATCCATGTTTGAACCTCAAAACAACCCTAGGAAGTTGATGCTTTAATTCATCTGAATTTTACAGATGAGGAAACTTGAGATTGAGGGAAAGATTGATTAATTTATTCAAGGTTACACAGTTTATATGTGTTTGGGGCAAAAGCTAAAGTCAAAGTGTTCCTGACTCCAGGTCCAACACTTTAACCACTGTACCATCTACATCTATGGAGAAAGGAGTTCCTATTTTAGCAACTCCAAGTGCCAAATACATTCTAAAGGAACCCAAACCCATGGGATAGTATTAGAAAAATGGATATTTCTCTAGGATTTGTAGTCCAGCAGCCCTTTTCCTTCTCCTTCAAGTTCCTTTTTCTTCAAGGGAGAGTCCAAATTGAAAGGTAATAGGATGATCTGGGGGACAATATGAATTCTTGGGGAGTAGGACTCAAGAGAGGGAAAACTAATTGTTCTGGAGCCAAGTTTGCACTGCCCTAATTAGCCCCAGGGTTCATGCTCAAAATAAATCTTCTCACATTCTCTACATCACAGAACAATCTCTCGATATCTTTTCCATTAGTGGATGCTTCTTTCCTCTCTCATTGCTCTCTAAACCCAAAGGACTAGGAGGAGGTGCAGATCTATCCCTTGATCCTCATTTCTTCCTTCATCAATTCCTCAGTCTCTTTTCTTCCTTTGAGATTTACTGCACCTGCCTTTATCCCCCTTTCCAGATCCTTGCAATTATGTACCAGTTCCTAGGTCATTCTTCCTCCTTTTCCAAGGAATTCAGCAACTAGTTTTCAGTCCTTTGCCTTGAGTGATTGCTGAATGGATGTTGCCTCAGACAAACTGATACCTGGTTAAGACCTTAGCTTAATAAGACCAAGTTCCTGCATCTGGGGTCATTTACAGGTAGCCTGACCTATTTCTTACCACTGGACTCAGATGACTTTAGAGATTGAGGCTGGTGACTTTGCACAACCCTGCCTCATTTAAATCCATTTCACTTGCAAGTTCAGATCTTATCCTCTTGATGTCATCTATCTTCTTCAAGAATGAAGGACAATCAATAATGCATATTAATATCAGCTCAAGTTTCTCAACTCTCATGACCTGTACTTTAACCATTAGCTACCCTCAGGGATGGATCCCCCCTCCCCCTATAAGTGTCCACCTCCATTACACAGAACTATAAAGTTCCTCCTCACCACTATCTCAAACCTTTCCATTTCTCCTTGTGTTTTACTCTTCCTGATTTTATTCTTGATCTTGACCTAAGTCACTTTGCCCTCTCCTACTTCTCCCAGTCCATTAGCCCTACTCTGGTCTTCCTTCCTATTCTTCCCAATCTTGACCTCAGAGATGCTCAGTTATAGCTGTCCTCCTCTTATCAATCCTCGACACCTCATCCTATCACCTGTTATGTCCTGACAAACCCCCAACCCTGGGTTAGTCCCACTACCCACCATTTCCCTCTAATATGCATGCTTCTGAATGATTGGAGGAAGTCCTGTAATCATGCCAATTGGTATCCTCTACAAATTCATGAAATCTGATCTTAACTTGGTCCTCATAGCTGCATGGAAAAGCTTTTATTCTCCTGTAGTTGTCTATCTCATTTTAAACAATTGTTCCAACTTAATCCAACCACATGATCTCTTTCCCTCTCAGCAGAGAAACTTGCTTCTTTTTTTAAATAAGAAAATAGAGGATATCCATTGTGAACTTTCAAATCTCCCTTATCCCTTACCTCAGTTTCTCAACATCAACTCAAACTCCATTCCTTTGTTCCATTCTCTGCAGAGGTATGTCTTCAGTTTTGGAGAAGGGTGTGGTAAATTACTCTGGCATCTTGGCCAGGAAAATCCCAAATGGAATCACAAAGAGACCCCAAGTGGGATCACACAGCTACAATGTCAGAACAACAAAATCTCTTCTATTTAGTAAAGCCAAATCTTCTATTTGATTCCTCTCTACCACTACTTGTATTCTCTTAGAACAACACACTAACCCCTTTCATTCTTTAGTCCTGAGCTACAAACATTTCCAGATCACCACCATCCTTAAAAATACCATAATTTGGCCTTAAATTCTCTCTCTCTTCTACTCGGTCTTTTCATGCGTTCCCTCCACTCTCCAAAAGTATCTACCTTCCTTTCTGTTCCCCCTCCTCCTGATCAATTCTCAACACCTTGCTCTCTGGCTTCTGACTCAATTATTCTCCTAAAATTGCTTCCTCTAAGATTACCAACTATTTCTTAATTGCTAGATCAAATGGTCATTTCTTGGTCCCTTAGCTAACTTGACACACTGTTTTCTCTTCCTTTACCTTATGACCACTCATTTCTACCCTATTCCCTGGTAAGTGGTTTCACCAAGGGTGCTGTCTTAGGTCCTCTCCTCTCTCTCCACTTCCCACTTCTCCCTCGGTGATGTTATTGGTTCCTTTGAATTCACTTGTCACCTTTATGAAGAGGATGCCAACACCTACATATCCAGACCTAATCTCTTTCTTTAGAGTTCCAGTCAAATATCACCAAGGACTGGTTAAACATATCCAACTATATATCTCATAGATATTTCAAATTTAACATTCAGAATAATGTCTTACTCTTCTCTCCCTCCCCAATATTCTCCTCTTCCAAACTTTCTTATTTCTACTGAGGTTAAAATCATGCTTTTAGTCATCTTGTATTGTAGCCTAAACATGTGCTTCAACTTTTCCCTCTTTCTCACTCCCTCCTCCCCTATAACCAACTAGATGCCAAGTCTTATTAATTCTGGCTCCACAACATCTCATGTATGTGCTTCCTTCTCTCCACTCATGAAGCTCCTACCCTATTTCAGCAACTTGTTCCCTCTTGCTTGAACTATTGCATTAACTGCCTAAATGGGCTTCTTATTTCCAATTTTTTCTTTCTCCAATTCATACTCCATATAGCTACCAAAGTAATTTTCCTAAATGAAAGGGTAGACCCTCCTCTGGACTAGTTCTCTCAATTTCCATTTATACTGGAAGATTGGGTTCCTAAGGATAACTTACTCCTTTCCTTCTCAAAATTCTAGGGTTAACCCTGAAGGGTCTGGGTTTTTAGTATCATTTCAGATAAGCTGCTATCCAATATGATCCTCAATATTATCCATCCAGTTGACATTAATTAGCTTTCATAAAAGGACATTTATTAAGAAGGTATAGCAAGAACAGTAATTATGAAAAATCCCTAGTACCCCCCCCCCCAAGGAGAGATCACATTCTGCCCTTGAACACATACAAGGTCCCTGAAGAGAGTGGTTTAAACTTAAAATACAAATTAAGTAACATATGAACCTGGAAATACCTTAAACTCTTGGGTGAGTCATTTTCTCTTTTTTTGTATTGTGCTTTATGAAGTTCCCTTTAGGTATATCACTCAAGTTGCTTTCAAGGATTATTACTATAGCTGGCAATAGCTCTGTTCTATCTCTGAAGTTGCTGCCATCTTCAGGTGAACTTCCATTTGCAGGTATTTCTTTAGTTATTAACTACTGCTACCATTTCCCATGGACTCTTTTGCCATCATTTCTGGGGTGTCTAGTGGGGATTATTTGGGGGAGAGGTCCTATCCATCCTTTTGTTTGCAAACTTATTTCTGGTTTTGTAGCTCTTATTTTGATGAATTTTCTATTAGCAGCTAAGTGATACAGTGGCCATGGTGCTAGAATCAGGAAGACAAGTTCAAATCTAGCCTCAGGCACTAGCTGTGTGACTATTAGCAAATCACTTAACCTGTTTGCCTCGGTTTCTTTATTGGTGAGATGGGGATAGTAATAGGTTCAAATGTGATATTTGTAGAGCACTTATCAGTGTTCTATATTACTTACCTAGTAGGTACTAAATAAATGGTAGTTCTTATTATTATTATGGTGGCTAGGTAGCATAATAGATAGAGTGCAGGACCTAAAGTCAGGAAGATTCATCTTCATGAGCTCAAAAATGACCTCAATACTTAATTAACTGTGTGACCCTCAAAAAAGTCACTTAATGCTGTTTGCCTCAGTTTCCTCATCTGAAAAATGATCTGGAGAAGGAAATGGCAAATCACTTCAGTATCTTTGCCAAGAAAACCCCATATAAGGTTTATAAAGAATCAGGCATGACTGAACAAAATTATTTTTTTTTGCAAGGCAATGGGGTTAGATGACTTGCCCAAGGCCATACACTAGGTAATTAATTATTAAGTGTCCAAGGTCAAATTTGAACTCAGGTCCTCCAGACTCTATCCACTGTGCCACCTAGCTTCCCCCAAACAAAATTATTATTAACTACAGCCAACTAAAAGATTTACCAACACATAACACTATCTTCACAACTGCTCCAACCTCTCTTACCCATTCACTTATTGCTAAACAGACTCATCATCAAGCACTGACACTGGGCTGGATTGGAAGCAGGTTGGGAAATATCTCTCTCTATATAAATCTGGGGATCATGTATAGAGATGATACTTGAACCCATGGGAACTGATGAGGTCACCAAGTGAGAGAGTATAGATCAAGAAATTAAGAGGTCCCTTGATAGAGAGTTGGGGGCCAACCACAATAGGTTAGATGAAGAATCAGCAAAGGAGACAGAATAAGTGGTTGGACAGATAGGAGCAGTGTCATGAAAGCCTAGAGGGTGGAGAGTATCAAGGACATGATTAATACAATTAAATGCTGCAAAGAATATAAGTTTGATCAGATTATTCCCATGCTCTGAAAGTTTCCTAGGCTCCTCATTTCCTCTAGGATACAATTCTCTGCTTGGCATTTAAAGTGTTCTACATTCTTGATCCTGTTTATCTTTCCAGACTTCTTCCATACTATGTTCCTCTCTACACAGGATAGTCTAAGATGTATAGCATGAAGGCCAGTGTTTCTGGATCATAAAACACATGGAGGAGACTGAAGGAGGGGTCAGAGTAAAATCCAGGGTCTGAGTCCAGAACCCAAGTCTCCTGACTCATGGTGGGGTGGTCTTTCACTGACAACTTGCTTGCATTACAGTCCATCAAAACTGGTGGATTTTGCTGTTCTATTCTATCTCCTCTTAAAAAATATCTATAATGCTCTAATCTGCATTTTCTGTATTCTAGAACCCCTAATTTCCATCTTAAATGCTGCCTTTTTTGGTTTTAAACTGGATCTGTGATATCTTCAGAGCATGAATCACCAGGGATTTGGAGGCAATTAATCTATAACCTATTGTCTTGCAGATTTATTTAAGATCAGACAGCTAATATGCATCAGAAGCAGATTCAAATCTACCTGATTTTAAGACTAGTCCTCTATCTGCTACACCTGACTATCTTTTCCTGGCCTCCTAGCAATTCCATCTCTCATGGTACCTTCTATAGAAAGGCTTTTCTGACAGTACCCCCTCTCCCCTCCTTAGTCTTATTCTCCTTTCTCAAATCATCAGGAATTAGCTATATTTTCCCATGTTATATCCTCCAGTAGCCTGTAAACTTTTTGAAATCAGTGGCTCTTTTTTGTTTTTCTGCTTATAAGCCCAGAATCTTGAACACTGATATCCCTTAATAACATTTATTGGATAAAATTGTATTTTTCTCCAGCTTCCAATGTTTAGATAGCTTTAATTCCCCCCATTTCTTCCTCACCTTCCACATCTTCAGCAAGTGCTGTTCATTTTCACATCTTTTCCCACATCTGTCCCTTTCCTTCCATTCCCTGCCATCACTCACAGACTCTCATCATCTATTTATTGAAAAAAAAAAACCCACCCTTTTAAACTGGTTTCTCTAACTCCATCTACTACAGGTCATTCTGTCCAGAGTTTCTGGACACAATTTCTAAAGCCTAACTTCCACACTCAAAATCCTTCAGTTTTCTCTATTGTTTCTAGGATGAAATTTGTCCAGAAAGATTCACAGATTTTCATTTTTTGGAAATGGAAGAGGGGGAGTTCTTTGAAATCTTCTTGGGTCTCTTCCCCCCATTTTTTTTTGTAATAGAATTTCACTCTAAAATGGAACTGCTAAATTTAACTTATTTGACCTTAGTTCCTTTGTCTGATCTAGCTATCAAATAGGTCTTTGGGGTAACATGCTCAAGGAGTGACAGAGTTTACATAGAGATCATTTATGGATTTTGTAACTACTTGTCAAAAAAAAAAAAACAACCACAAGACCAGAGCTTGTGGAAGGTAGGCTTCTTCTTTTATTTTTCTTTCCTCATATTTTCTGATGAGGTAATCAATCAATAAGAATTTATTGAGCCCTTACTGTGGGCCAGGTGCTATGTTAGACCCTGAGGTTATAATGTTAAATGAACAATCATTTTCAGAGTGCTTTCATTCTATCCAATAAGCTGGCAGGTATATGTGTGTGTGTGTGTGTGTGTGTGTGTGTGTGTGTGTGTGTGTGTATTATATATATATATGTATATATATATATAAAATTAATACTATATACAAAATAAATACTATATATTTAGTTTTTGCAAGGCAATGGAGTTAAGTGGCTTGCCCAAGGCCACACAGCTAGGTAATTATTAAGTGTCTGAGGCTGGATTTGAACTCTGGTACTCCTGACTCCAAGGCCAGTGCTCTATCCACTGCGCCACCTAGCTGCCCCCAAAATATTTTTTTTGAAGAGAATTAAGACCCTGGCAGCTTGAAGATTTAGGAAAGATGTAGGTTTTAGTCCAGCATCCACCACTAAATAACTGGGTAATTTGGGCAAATGAAAAATCTATACATTAGGTCTTTATGTTACCTATTTAAGATATCAATTTTATTGATGATGCTGTAAAATTGAAATGATTTTCTAGTCACTGTCAATTGGTTACTATTTCTCAAGTTATTTCATTTTCTGACTAATGTTGCTTGATGCTAGCTGGAATTCAAGTAAACATTATTCAAATAAAGAAATATTTTATTGTCTTTTTATTTTTTTAAAACCTCAGTTTCTTCATCTTTAAAATGAAGGGGTAAGAATAATCTCCAAGGCCATTGGATCAAAGGTGGAAGGGACCTTCTGAGGTCATTTTATAGGCAGTAAGGGAGAAGAGGTAGGATTTGAACTCAAATCTTTTGGTCTTATAGGGACCATCTATTCCACTGCATTTGCTATCCCCTTTTTAGGGTTCACTACTATAACTCATAATTCTCAAGGCTTACGTTTCACAAAATGTCTCCTCACATTAGCTCTATATGGTCAACAGTGAAAGTATTAGCTCCATCTTACAGATGAAGAAACTGAGGACCCAGTTGACTTGCCTACAGTAAAACAGCTAGTTCAGGTCAGAGCCAGAAACAGAACTGAGGTATCTTGGCTGCTAGACCCAGTTTCCCTCAACTCAGAAACTGCAGCCAGAGAGAGTGATTTCTCCCGTCCTGCTCTGGTCTCTGGCCGGGAGGCCTCTCTGCACCTGCAACCTTAGACGGCCGGGCCCCCACCTGTCTGCACCCCAGAACAGCAGGGACTTTTCCTTAGGACGGAGGCTTTGCGCCGCTCCTCCACCGCCGCCAGGTGGCGCAGCGACTGCTAGCTAGCAGGGTCTAGCCCGGACTCTCCAGGTGGACCCACTCTGGTCCCAGCCCGCCAAGTCCCCGTCCCAAACCTGGCCTCGCAGCTGCCCAGGGGCCCGAGTCCAGGCGGGCTCCCGGAGTGGCCGGGGCCGGACCGGCCTGCACCGCGTCCTCCGCAGGAGCATGGGGACTCCCCAACTTGTGCAGAGGATGTGGGGAGCCAGGGCCCCCCATCCAAGCCTCCAGGCTGCTCCCGGATCCCAGTGGTTAGAGCCTGGCACTGTGGGGGAGGAGGATGGCTACGGATTTATTTTTTAGCTGAAAAAAAAGTATTATTTCCTTTTTTGAGGAATAACACCGAGAGCAGAGTGCTGATTCCGGACCCCACCCCCGTTATCACGGCAGCTCCCTCCCCGGTCCCCCGCGGGGCCACGAGCCTCAGGGCGGGGGCGGATAAAAGGCCGGGCGCGGCCGGGATGCTGGGCACCGGCCCCGGGTCCGTGGAGTGCCGCAGGCAGTGCCAAAGACCGCGGCTCTGGTCCGACGGCCGGGGAGGGTCCGGCTCAGACCGGAGCAGCTGGTGCTGCCCCCCTCCCCCGCCCCGCGTCGGGTCGGCAGCGCGGCTGGCACGCTCTCACACCTTGCCCCGGGCCACTGGACTCTCCAACTTGGGGTGGGGGGACGGGCAGGGGAGCTAGCGAGTCAGAGTCTCGGGAAGCGGCCCGGGCACGTCTGCCTGGCTACCTGGGCTCCAGACCCCCGCTGAGCGGGTAAAACCCGCCCTGTGCCAGGGGAGGGCCCCCGCACCAGGTGAGACCCCTCTGCCGGGGAGAACCCTTGTGCCAAGGGAGACCCCTCTGCCGGGGAGGGCCCCTGCGCCAGGTGAGGCCCCCTCCCGCCCTGCGCTGACAGCGGACCTGGGGCTCCACCACCCCGAATAGGAGTAGCTTGGGGTCCGGGCAGAACCCTCTGGCCCTGGGCGCTTCCCGGCCGGGAGCGGGCCGGAGGTGCGGGAGTGCTCGGGGAGGAGCTCGCGCCCGGGCGCAGCGCGGAGTCGGCTCCGGCGTGGGGTTTGCGCTGGCTGGCGAGGGGAGGGTGCGAGCTTGCGCGCGCGCGCGGGAAGCCTGGATCCCCCTCCCCCTGGTCCCCCCCAGCCTGCCCCCCCCCCACGCGAGGCCAAGACCCCTTGGCCGCCCCGCGCTGGGGAGGGGAGCCCAGAAGGCGGCGGGATCGGGAGGCGGCCCGTGCGGCCCCGGCAGGTGACAGTGAGCGAGTTCTCACGCCCCCTCCTCCTCCTCCCCTGCGCACACAGACACACACGCGCGTACGCACACACACACACACACACACAGAGCCAGCACTCCCCCTCCTCCTCCCCCCACTCCCGCCCCCTTCTTCTTCTTCTTTTTAAGCAGCACCCTGCCCCCACCCACCCCCCCACCTTCCCGGAGAACACGCCCCGAGTATTTGGAGGAGCCGAGGCCGGCAGCAGCGGCAGCGTTGAACCCGAGGGGCTCCGGCTGGGCGCAGACCCGCCGCGCGCCCAAGCGCCCAGCGCCGGCCCCCAGCCCGGCCCGAGCGCGGAGCCCGGAGAGAGGCGAGGAGAGGAGGAGGGGGCCCCGGAGCCCGGGAGCCGGACACCCACCCCCCGGGGCTCAGACGCTCATTTACACGCGCGCGCGCGCACACACGCGCGGACCCTCAGCCAGCCAGCGCGGGAGAGGAGAACGGTCTCCAGCCAGACGGACCGACGCCCCGAGACGCCCCCCTGACCCCAGCCCCCCTCCCGCACCCCGGAGACCCCAGAGCGGGATATGGTGATTGTCTCCTCTGCCTCTCGGGATCTACAAAGGCAGCTCCGCCTGCGCCGAGCTCCTGCTCCGGTTGCTGCCCTCGGCCCCCGGGGCCCCGACCCCCGCGGCACCAGGGGGGGCTCAGCCCCGTGGGGGGCGACCCTGGCCCGAGACTGAGCCCCAGAGCCCAGCCCCCTTCCCACCCGGTGCGTGTGGAGCCGAGCGCCGCCGGCCAGCGGGGAATATGAACCGGAAAGCACGGCGCTGGGTCTGCCCCATCTTCCTGAGCCTGGGCATCGTCTACATCAAAATTGGGTAAGGCGCTTGGGAGGGCGGGACGGGGCCGCCGGCGTGGGGGGCGCGGGGCTCGGGCGCCCTCCGGAGCCCTTTGTCCCTGCTCCGGCCCGCGCCCGCTCCGGCCTCCCTCGGGAAAGTTTGCGGGGCGGACGAAGGAGACTGAGGTGGCGATGGGGAGACCGGGCCGGGGCCCGCAAACTTGCGGGGCCGGGATCGGGCGGCGGAGCCCGGAGCGGCGGCCGGGGGAGGCGTAGGGACCACGTCACCAGAGCCGCCCTCGCAGACACGCGTGGACACACTCCGACACAAAGCGAGCCCCCGGGGCCCCGGACACGCCGGGCCCCAGCCAGCCGGAGACCGCCGGGCAGGCAGGCACCCCCCCCCCCCCCCCCCCCGCAGCGGAGCTCGCCCCGGAGCCACCCGCACGCCGGCCGGCCTGCTGCCCGCTCAGCCTAGAGAGACACGCGCTACAAGCTCACCCACCCAGGTGGTCCCACAGACATCACCCACTCCCCCACTTCACACACACACACATTCACTCACCCACTCACACAGGCACACTCAGACACACACTCACACACCTACGCACACCCACTCATGTTCACACGCGCACACACACAGACACACAAACACACACGCGCACACACACACACACACACACACACACACACACACACACCCCTCCTTACTCTTATTCATACCAGATCAGACAGATGCCCAGCCCCAGCCTCCCTCCAGCCTCTGCCCGATCCTCCTCCTTTACGATCCAGCCAGCCATCCCTGCTGGCATCCCTGTGGCACCTCAAATCGCCTCTCCACCTGGAGGAGGCAGAGCCCAGAATCTGGGAGGGTGCGGCCATCAGACCCGGGGAATCCTCTCTCTTCTCCCTGCGGGGCGTGTCTTTTATTGAACTGTGTAGAAGTCTTCCCCTCCCTTCCCCAGCACCAGCACCCACGCCCCAACCACCTTCCAAAGTAGCCCCCCAGGCCCTGCGGGACCCCAGGATCCTGTGCAGGTGTCGTTCTGGGCTGGCCGACTTGGAGCTCAGCACATCCCCCTTCTACTAGTTCCCTCCCCCCTCCCACCCGGGGAGTTCTCCCCCCCTCACTTTCAGCACCAACCCCCGGCTGTAGGGCTCAGCGCAGCTGGGGTGGGGGCTGGGGCGGGCGGGCGGGCTAGCTAGGCCGCTGCCGTTTGTTTTTCCGATCCTTAAAAAAAAAAATTACCTTATTGATTTATTTTTCTGCTTCCCCTCTCCACCCCCTATCTCCAGTTTCTCCTTCACCCATGCCAGCCTCTGGCCCTCATTTTGCAATCAGGAAGCAGGGGCACTTTGAGGAACTGGCTCTTTCTTTTCATTTGAAATGGGGGGTCAACCCCCCCATCCCCCCAAGACCATCCTCATCGATCCTAACCCTTGCTTTCTGTGATCAGGGAAAAAAAGTTTTCTCAGACTCCGGGAACCTCAGGTGCTATCCTGCCGGAGGGGCAGACTGAAAGTGGGGTGGGCTCACTGAGCAGCACTTTGAGCTTGCCGGGAGTTTGTGTTCCCCCCACTTGCAGGGGTGAGCTGCTTCAGCTGCTCTCCCATCCTCTGATGCCACTGTGGAAAGGACACTGACTCCAGCGAAAATTAGGAGATTTGTGTCCTTACCGTGTCTCTGGCTAACTCTTTGACCCAGGGCAAATCACTGAACAGACTCTGGGCCTCAGTTTCTTGAGTTGGGACCATATAGCCTTTCTATTCCAACTCCTTTTCATGATGAGAACACCAAAGGACTTGGGAATGTTAGGTGATTTGCCCCAAATTACCCAGGTAGTAAGGTCCAGAGAGAGGATGTTACACTCAGGTTTTCCCATTTCCAATGGGTTACCCCCCCCCCCCCACAGACAGACAGACACACACACACACACACAAAAACTCCTTGTTCACATGTTTGTTTCTTCAACAATCAATTTCTTTTTGGAAATGTCTGGGTTCCTTGTGCACTATCATTATGAATTTTTTAAAAGCCCCAACTAAGCCATTTGTTAAGTTGTTATGGGAGTCCTAGCTTTTTTCCTTAGGAACTTTTTTTTTTTAAATCATAAAGTGCATTGTTGATGTAGAAATTTCCCAGAGATAAAATCTGTCTCAACTTTTCCTATGGAATTTTGGTCAAAATGCCATTCTGAGGTCATGGTATGTAAGAGAGCTTGAAGGGAGCTCAAAGATTATTTAGATTAGACCAACCTTTGCTTTTTACAGATGAAGAAACTGAGTTGAGAGAGGTTAAGTGCCATGCACAGTCACTTGATTATTCAACCACAATGTCTTGTGATTTCCAATTCATACTGTTTCTATTATCGCTTTTTTTAACTGAGACAACTTGGGTTCAGACTAACAATAGTTATGGGTTTATTAGCTAATTACTTTAAACAATCTACTCATTCCATAGGTTATTATTTCAGTTATATCCAAGTCCAAGCAAATTCATTATATAAAAATTCAAATGTACAAGGCTTATAATTGAAGGTAGTGATTTTTGAATTAGAAGTGATATCTTGGAGTGCATTTAAAAATGATTCCATATAGAAAAAAGTAAATTACATGAATTCATAGAAATACATTCACTGTACAAAATGAGGTTTGCCTGCCCATATACTCATGTATAATTGTTTTTACTGTTATTGTACATATTCTCATTATCAGTTTTACAACCAGTCTAGGATCCTTTAAAGCTTCAGGTTCAGAGAACAGACTATTCTGAGTTGTTATCTTCCTAAACTAGGCACTTGAAATGAGTGAGGGAGATATTTGGCTGAGATAAAGTTGTGGCCTCTGTCGTTAAAAAAGAAAGCTTGGAGTCAGTGTTTGCCCCGGGGGGGGGGGGGCTGGGCTGACCCTGACCCCACAAACTGCTCCCTGCCTTGATGGCCAGCCTGTCTCTGTCTTCCTTTGCAGGGGCTTCTCCTCTGTGGTGGCTCTTGGGGCCAGCATCATCTGTAACAAGATCCCAGGGCTGGCTCCCAGACAGAGGGCAATCTGTCAGAGCCGCCCCGACGCTATCATCGTGATCGGAGAAGGGTCTCAAATGGGAATCAACGAGTGTCAGTTTCAGTTCCGAAATGGTCGTTGGAACTGCTCGGCCCTGGGAGAGCGGACGGTCTTTGGGAAAGAGCTGAAAGTGGGTAGGTGACCTCTTCCTTTTTTACTCCCAAGCTAGAAGGAATCTCGGGGCCACGGATCATGAAGGGCAGGACTCTGAGCCTGATTCATGAGTGGACTGCTGGTGGGTTACAGTGCTTCCCCTTATGCTATCCACCCCACTCACTTACTTCATGCCCCTCCCTCCCTCCCTCCCTCCCTCTGTAGACATACAAGTTTGAAAATTCGTTCATTTGTTTTAGCCACATGTAACTCTTCATGACCCCATCTGGGGTTTTCTTGACTAAGATACTGGAGTGGTTTGTCATTTCCTTCCCAAGCTAATTTTACATATGAAGAAACTGAGGCAAACAAGGTTAATTGACTTACACAGGATCACACAACTAATAAATGTCTGATTCCAGATTTGAACTCACAAAGATGAGTAACTCCCAGCACTCTATGTCATCCCAGATGTCCTTAATTTTGAAAATGTTTTAAAGAGTCCTATTCACCTGTCTTCTGTCCTTTAATGGAGATCTCTCTCTCTCTCTCTCTCTCTCTCTCTCTCTCTCTCTCTCTCTCTCTCTCTCTCTCTCTCTCCTTGTTCAGATGTTTGTTTCTTCAGCAATCAATGAAAGCTGGGATATTTTTTCTTTTGACCCTCATTCAGATTTTTGTTTTTTTTGATTACATGTACACAGTTTCTTAGCTAACCACTGATAGAGTGCTTTACTTAGGATAGCACATAATATGTCCAAAGTTTTTCACTTCTCTTATCTTATTGGATCCTCATAACAACCTTAGACAGGACAGGGATTATTATTCATTTTATTGATAGGGAAACTGAGATTCAGCCACCTGTGACCAGGTTTAGACAATAGCATTGCTGGGACTGGAATTAAGGTCTTCTTTTATTCTAGTGCTCTCCTAATTTTAAAGTCTCATTGCATTTTCTGGGGGGAAGTCAATGGACTACTTAGAGGAGTTTTTTGTTTTTATGTCAGAAGCCAATATTTCTGGAACAGAAATACTCTCAGGACAAAGGGGAAAACCATTAGAGTTGAGAGTAACATTAGAAATATGGCACACAAGTGATTATTATCAGTGGTGATAATAACCTTGGTGATTTTACTGTCTTGGTCTCCTATGCTTCTTGTTTCTATGACCCTAGATAGAAAAACTTTCCTAAGGGTCACCTCCTAGAGGGAACACAGACATGAGACACTTGCCCCTTGGGCATCAAATAGAGTCATCCCTTTAGAAAATTGTGGCAACCTGACAAATGAAGAAACAAAGGACTTTCCAAGGCTACTGTGATCACATAGAATTCCTAACTCTTAGTAGCAGTGATATTCCCACAACAGAATGCTTCTGGCAAGTTGCATTTTTGCCAGTGGTCTTCTGCCATGATATCCCTAATTAAATATCTTGTAGTTTATCACTTCTACTTGAGATGAATCTAGATTTCATTCCAAGGAATCAATCCTTTCTGGTGTCTTCATCTTTAAACCTCTTTGGTGGATCAGATAGCCTTAGGTGCCTATTGCTGACAACTTGGTGTTTTGAGGAGACTGAAGAAGGGTGGTTCTTGCCCCATCAGAGAGGTCTTCTTGGATAAGGAGTGAGATTGAGGGGTAAGGGACAGAGGATGTAGCCCTCGTGAAATGGAAATCTGTTGGAGGTAGAGTGGCTCCATAGAAATCACACAGAGGCATGATAAGAAGTAACTGCAGAGGGCAGGAGAATGGTCTCTCATATCACAAGACAATTTGGTAGTTTCCTTTCCAGAGACTGGAGCCATGTAGAGCAGGTTCAAGGAATCAGAGAATCTCTATTAGAAGGAACTTAGTGTGTCAGGCAGCTCAACCCCTATATGAAATGAAGAGCCTGACCTTTTGACATCCTCAAGGTCACATTCTTGAACACTGTTAATGACAGAAAGCTCACTACCTCCAGAAGTGGGGCATTCTATTATGAATAGAGCCAGTTGTTAGAAAGTTTTTTTTTCTACCCAGCTCAATTCTATTCTACTGTAAATTGAGCCCATTGGTGCTCTGAGGCTGCACATACTGGGTCTAATTCCTCTTCCAAAGGGCAGGCAGATTTCAAAGATGTTTCCCTAGTACTTTTCCAGTTTAAACACCCCAAGTTCCTCCATTTGTTCAGGTGACATGTGGCATGATTTCGGGTCCCTTTGCCATCTGGGTTACCCTCAGTTACCTGAGAATTTGTTGGCTTTCTTTCAAGCACAAGTACTTCTCTTAGAGTTTGCTCTCTGTTTTCTCTGCTTCCTTTTTACATTTTTCCCTGCTCTTTATCCTCCTTCTTATGTCTTAGGATGATTGATAATAAAGCCAGTGTGGTATAGTGGGTAGAGTGTTGGATCTGGAGTCATGAAGATGTGAGTTTAAATCTTACCTTTTGTACTTCTTAGCTGGGTAAACCCTCAGCAAATCACTCAGCCTTTCTGGGCCTTAGTTTCCTCATCTGTAAAATGAAAATATTGGATTAGATAGTCTGTTTTAAAGATCCTTTCTACCTCTAAATTTATGAACCTATGAACATGTGGTTACTGATAAAATGTAACCTCTTGGGGGGTCCGGGATGGTTTGAAAATAGTTCTAGTCCTGGTACTCTCTAGCTGTATATCCTTGGCTAAGTTGCTTAAACATGCTCAGCATCTTTAAACTGGGAATAATAATAACACTTCCTTCACAGGATTGTGTTGAGGATCAAATGAGATAACATATGTGAAGCTCTTGGCAAACCTCAGAGGGAAATATAAAAATTAGCTGTTATTAATCTATACATCTTATTTGTCCTTTCTTAGTATTCATCTGAACTGACTTGTTGCCAATTGATTACTTTTTATAACTTCTCTTTTTTTGGTACTCTTTTCTCTTTTGATTTTCTTTTTCTTTTTTTTAATTTTAAATTTTCATTCATTCCTTCCTTCATTTATTTATTTCCTTTTTCTTTTTTTCCCTGCTTTTGGTTTTCTTGAAACTATTCTCTCCTAATTCTTCTGCCTTGGTCTTCTTTGTTAGATCCTCTTACATTCCCTATTCCCCAGTGAGATTGAGAAATAAGGAATAAAGGATGTAGCCATCCCCAGTGAAAAGTTTGACTGAGTGTTCTGTCCTGGGTTTACCTAAGGTTCAGCTTAGATGTCCTCTACTCCAAGACACCTTTTTTCATCTGACTAGTTGTTATATATTTATTGATCTATACATCATATCACATCATATTGGACCTTACCCCCCATTTCTCCCCCCTCCCATCCCTCATGAAATGTAAGTATCTTGAAGGCAGGGGCTGTTTTTGAGTTCCCAGCATCTAGGAGAATGTGATTAGTATCTGTTTAACAAATGCCTATTGATTGAATTGACTTTCTTGGTAGGTTTACTATATTGGTAGATCAGGGCAGTGTTGTAGATGTTGTTAATCCTGAGTTTTCAGCCAAGTATTTGGAAGAAAATTATTTATTTTTAACATTCTTTTCTTTTAAAATATTGAGTTCCAAATTTTCTCCTTCCCTTGCATCCTTTCTCCATACAGTGAGAAAGCAACACAATGTGATAACAATATATGTAAAATTATGCAAAATGTATTTCCATTTTAGCCAGATCACAAAAGAAAAACAAAAGTGAGAGAAAATTCTACTTCACTTTGTGCTCAGAGTTCAACAGTTCTCTCTGTGTAGGTGAATAGCATTTTTTTCATCCTGAGTCCTTTAGAATTATCTTGTATCATTGAATTGATCAGAGCAGCAAAGTTTTTCACAGTTGGACCTCATTACAACATTGCTGATAATGTGCACAATGATCTCCTGGTTCTTCTCAATTCACTTTGCATCAGTTCATTTGAGTCTTGCATGGCTTTTTTTTCTTTTTGGTTTGTTTGTTTTGATTGTTTTCTGAAATTACCCCGCTGTCATTTCTTTCTTTTTTTTGGTTTAATATTTATTTAGTTTCATTTTATACAATTTTTTTAATACATTAATAAAATATTCTTGTTTAAGAGTAAACAAAATACCCCCTCCCCCCCAAAAATATAGACTCACTTGAGTGATAAAGGGGAGAGAAAAAAATTGAAATTAAAATAAAAAAATAATAGTAATAATTGTAGGTATGGCCAGGTGGCACAGTGGACAGAGCACCAGCCCTGGAGCCAGGAGTACCTGAGCCCATATCCGGCCCTGTACACCCAACAATCACCCAGCTGTGTGACATGCAAGCCACCCCAACCCCACTGTCCTGCATAAACCAAAAAAAGGAAAGAAAGACCTGAAATAAAATAAAATAATAATAATAATAGTAGGGGCAGCTGGGTGGCAGATAGAGCACTGGCCCTTGAGCCAGGAGCACCCAGGTCCGAGCCGGCCTCAGACACCCAATGATCACCCTGCTATGCGGCCCCAGGCAGGCCACCCAGCCCCATTTGCCCTGCACCCCCCCCCAAAAATAATAATAATAATAATAATAATAAAAATGTGCTTCAGTCTATGTTCCAACACCACCAACTCTGTTGTGGGTGGATCACATTCTTTATGATAAGTCCATCACAAAAGTTACTTCCATATTTTTCCACCATTGCCATTGCTGATCTCAACTCCCTCCTTTCATATTTCTCCACTACCATGTACTATATTTTCTCTCTCCTTTCACTGACTCTGCTGTAGGGTAGCTGAGTGGTGCAGCAGACAGATTCCTGGCCCTGGGGCCAAGAGGCCCCAAGGCCCCATACCACCCCTTAGGCATCCACCTGGTCCTATGGTCCCGGGCAGGCCTTCCAATCCCAGCCCCTTGCAAGAAGTAAAAAAGAAAATGTGTTATATCTGACCACTCTCCCCCCATAGTCCATCCTCTCCTCCATCACTCACATAACCCCCTTCCCCCTATCCCTCCCCTCTCCTTCTTACTCCAGATGTCTATACCCCATTGAGTATATATGTTGTTTCCTCTCCTAACCACCTCTGATGAGAGTGAAGATTCCCTCATTCCCCCTTGCCTTCCCCCCTTCCATATCACTGCAATAGCTCATTGGAATAAAGAAAAATCTTATTATATGAAATATCTTGGCCTATTTCCCTGACTCCTTTTTCTTTCTCCCATTACATTTCCCTTTCTTCTATTGACTCCATTTTTACACCATATTTTATCTTCAAATTCAGCTTTCTCCTGAGCTTCATCTATAAAAGCTCCTTCTACCTGCTCTGTTAATTGAGAAGGTTCATATGAGTATTATCAATGTCATTTTTCTATGCAGGAATACATGCAGTTCATCCTCATTAAGTCCCTTATATTTTCCCCCTCTCCTCCAATCTCCATGCTTCATCTGAGTCCTGTATTTGAAGATCAAACCTTCTGTTCAGCTCTGGCCATTCCAACAGGAACATTTAAATTCCCCTGGTTCATTGAAAGTCCATCTTTTCCCCTGGAATAGGACATTCAGTTTTGCTGGGTAGTTGATTCTCAGTTGCATTCTAAGCTCTTTTGCCTTCCGGTATATTATATTCCAAGCCCTAGGAGCTTTTAATATAGTTGCTGCTAAGTCCTGTGAGATCCTGATTGCAGCTCCATGGTATTTGAATTGTGTCCTTCTGGCTGTTTGTAATATTTTCTCTTTGACTTGGGAGTTCTGGAACTTGGATATAATATTCCTGGGGGTTGTTTTTTTGGGATCTCTTTCTCAGTGGGATCTGTGGATTCTCTCCATTTCTATTTTGCCCTTTGCTTCTAGGATATCAGGGAAATTTTCCTGTAGTAATTCTTTGAAAATGATGTCAAGGCTCTTTTCCTGATCATGACTTTCAGGCATTCCAATAATTCTAAAATTATCTTTCCTAAATCTGTTTTCCATATCAGTAGTTTTTTTCAATGAGATGTTTCACATTTTCTTCTAATTTTTCATTCTTTTGTTTTTGAAGTAACGAATTCTGGTTTCTTGTAAATTCATCAATCTCCCTGAGTTCTATTCTTTGTCTGAAGGATTTGTTTTCCTCATAGTTTTCCTCCTTATCTCTTTTTCCATCTGGCCCATTCTGCTTTTTAAAGCATTCTTCTCCTCAACAACTTTTTGCACTGTTTTATCCATTTGACCTAAGCTGGTTTTTAGCATGCTATTTTCTTAAGCATTTTTTTTGGATTTCCTTGACTAAGCTGCTGACTTCATTTTCATGTTTTTCCTGCATCTCTCTCATTTCTTTTCCCAGTTTTTCTTCTAACTCCCTCATTTGATTTTCAAAGTCTTTTTTGAGCTCTGTCATAGCCTGAGCCTAATTTCTGTTTTTCTTGGAGCTTTTAGATGCAGGAACTTGTGCTTCCTCATCTTCGGACTGAGTGTTTTGATCCTTCTTGGGCTCACAGACAAAATATTTCTCGATGGTCTTCCTCTTGTTTCTCTGCTTGCTCATTTTCCCAGCCTATGCCTGTTTTTGGGGTGCTTCCTGAGCTTTTGGGACACTCCCACAAGGGTCTCAGCGTGTAAAGCTCTGTCCTACCTCCTGGTCTGTGAATGACCATATGCACCCCCACCTTTGCCATGGGGCTGAGATGGGGGGGCTCTGTTGTTCTATGGGGGGGGGAACCTAGACTGTGATTAGGATCTGAGTATGCTCAGAACCCCAGAGTCTTGTTCTAGGGGCAGAGCTCGACAGTCTCTCTCTCTTCACTCCTGTCCTTAGGTTCAATGGGCTCATGCCCTGGGGTCTCCTGCTTACCCTCTCTGCCTGCTTCTGGTTCCTGGATCTGGGCTGCACGCTGCTCGCTGTGTGCCCTGAGGTCTGGGCTTCATTTGCTGGCTCTGGTAGAGGTCCCCCTCCCACTGTTTCCCCAATTCGTGCTTGGTGCTCCCCAGGGCATAGGTTAGGAAACTCCCCTGCTGCTGTGAGCCGCTGCTCCTAGTGCCCTGGGACTGCCTCTGGGAGGCTGAAGTTCTTTTGCTCTGGCAGGCCACCCCTCTGGCTGGCCGCCCCTCCAACCCTGAGGAGCAGAGCCTTTCTGCTCTTCTCCAGGTTACCTTGAGTAGCAGAACTGCCTCCCTGCATCCATCTATGGGTTCTGTCTCTCCAAAATTTAGTTAGAGTCCTTAGTTTATAAGTTTTATGAGAGAGTGACCAAGACAAGATCCGCCCTCGTTGCCATCTTGGCTCTACCCCCTTTATCATTTCTTATAGCACAATAGAATGCCATCATAATCATATGCTACAACTTGTTCAGTCATCCTCCATTTTATGAACATTCCTTCAATTTTTAATTCTTTGTCACCAAAAAAGTTTCATGATAAATATCTTTGTGCATATTGGTCTTTTTCCTTTTTCTTTGATTTTTTGGGGTACAGACCTATTAGTGGTTGCTAGGTCAAAGAATATGCACAATTTTATAGTTCTTTGAGTTTAGTTCCAAATTATCCTTCAGAATTGTTGGACCAATTCACAACTCCACTAACAGTACATTTGTATTTCTATTTTCTCTTATCCCCTCCAGCATTTGTCATTTCTGTTGGGTGTGAGGTGTTATTTCAGAGTTATTTTAGTTTGGTTTTCAGTAATCAATTGTGATTTAGAGTCTTTTTTTATATAACTATAGACACTTTAATTTTTTCTCCTGAAAACTCCCTGTTCATATCCTTGACCCTTTATCAATTGGGGAATGCATCTTATTTTTATCAAATTAAATCTATGCTTTTTCATTGCTATCATCCTGCCTTGCTCCTTTAGAAGAAATGTTCCTTAGATATGAAGATATAAACTAAGAAAGAGAGAGAGCTTCTTTATGAAACTACCAGAGTCAGGACTTAAAAAACCATCTGGGGGCAGCTAGGTGGCGCAGTGGATAAAGCACCGGTCCTGGAGTCAGGAGTACCTGGGTTCAAATCCGATCTCAGACACTTAATAATTACCTAGCTGTGTGGCCTTGGGCAAGCCACTTAACCCCATTGCCTTGCAAAAAAACCTAAAAAAAACCCCAAGAAAAAAACCCCATCTGGAATATGAGGTTAAACCTCCATAATTTGGTCCCAAATCTATGATTTCATTAGTATGGGGGGAGCTCCCAGTGGGGAAGATCCCTTTGCTGATTAGGTCAGTTAATGATTTAGAATGGCTGGTCTGATTCCAGAGAAGCCTGGGGTCCTTTCCCATAGTCATACAGATTAGGACTCAGATCGGAACCCTAAGGCAGAGCTGGAATCTATGTCTTTCTGAATCTAAGACTAACCCATGTATACCATGCCACACTGCTTTTCACCAATGAGTCAATCAAATTAGGAAAATTATCCTGTATGTAAGTTAAACAAATCAACCACATAAGTATAGGATGTAGAAGCCTCGGCTTCACAGCAGTTTATATGAAAAAGACAACAGGTTTTCATTGTCTGAAAGCTCAGTATGAGTCAACATTGTGATGTGGCTGCCAATACAGCTAATGCAATCTGAGGTCATTCTGAGAGAAGTGTGGTGTCCAGAAGAAGGTCAGACCACATCTGGAGTGTTTTGGGTGCCCTATTTTAAAAGGAATACTTACCAGCTGGATATTTTCCAGAGGTGTAAAGCAGGGTAGTGAGAGTTCAAGAAAGCAGACCATCTGAAGAAGAGGCAAAGGAACTGGAGATGGAGGCTTTGCCCGGCAAAACGAAGTCTTAAATAGGGCCAGGCATGAGGCAGAATTAGGACTGAGTCTTTGGATATCTGTAGAGCATCTGGAAGAGGGTTTAAACTTCTTTCACATGGTTTCAAAGGACATACCTAGTGTGGGGGGAACATTAGCAGGAGACAAATTTTGGCTTATTTTTCCAACAAAATAACAGAAGGAGGGGTTCTTGGTACCATGGAAAGAGCATTGGATTTGAAATCAGGGTATTAGGACTTTTGTATAGGGTCAGAGCTTGTATAGACTCAATCCTGTGACATATTCCTTTACCTCTCGGAGCCTCACTCTTCTTCTGTGAAGCAAGGCAGTTGGATTCGATGATCTTTCAACTCTAAATCTATATTCTTGTGCTCAAGGAATGAGCTGCTTTGTGAAGGAGCATGATGGAGTTTGAGCAATTCAGGTACAAGAAGTAGATGACTAGCTAATTAGAAAAGATTCACAAGCTTATTTCTTTTTAAGTCAATGGGGTTAAAGTGACTTGCCCAAGGTCACACAGCTAGGTAATTATTAAGTTTCTGAGGGCAGATTTGAACTCAGATCCTCCTGACTCCGGGCCAGTGCTCTATCCACTGTGCTATCCTAGCTACCCTGATTCACAAGCTATGTAGAAAACTAAGAGGTGGATAGAACACTGGAAAAAATAGACTGTATCTTGCCTAACTGACTAATTGACAGATCCTGACTAATTGTGTATGACTCTGAGCAAGTCACTGAACCTCTGTTTGTCTTAATCTCCTCATCTGTAAAATGAGATCCCTTGAGGCAATAAGCTTATGATCTTATATGATCTCTGAAGTCCTTTCTGACTCTGATTCTGTGTCCTGTGATTTTTATGGTAAACTTACGTAAAGAGGATTTAAAGGAGTCAGTAATAGCTATCTGGTGCTTTGAGGTTTGCAGAGCACTTTACATACAGCGAGGGCTAGCTCCCTATACAATTTTGTCCCCATTTGATAACTGAGAAAACTGAGACTGAGATATTAAGTGACTTGCCCAGAGGTCTTCCTGACTTTAAGTTCAATACTCTACATTCTCTTACCTGGCTACTGATGAGATACCAGAGATGGCAGAAGACCTAGAACCAGGTCTAAGTGGAAAGGAGTCCCTGAAAAGGATAATGTTTGTGGGCTCTTCTTTCCTGTACTCAATGGGAGTTAGCCTCCCAAGGAGGCAGGAGGCAGGGCCAAGTGGGAGGAGGCCTTAGGAGTTTTAGAAAGTCAGTCCTGCACAATTCCACCATTGGTGGCATTTTGAACTGATTCAACAAGTATGTAGAGCAATTTGGAAATATGTTCAAATACTTATAACAGTTCTTTTCTGGTAAAAAAGAATTACAAATTGAGGGGATGCCCATATATTGGGAAAAACTGAACAATTTCTGGGATATGATTGTGATGGAATACTATTGTGATAATATGACATGATGAGTTAAATGCTCTCAGAAAAGCTCGGAGAGATTTACAAGAACTGACTCAAAATGAAAAGAGTAGAACCAGGAGATTATTGTACATAGAAACAGCAATTTTGTAAGATGATCAACTGTGAATGACTTGGTTATTTTAAGTCAAACAATCATCCAAGACACCTCCAAAAGACTGATTGTGAAAAATGCTATCCATCCCAAGAGAAAGAATTGCATGGATTTGAATACAGAAGGAAGCATACTTTTAAACTTTATTTTTCTTGGGTTTTCTTTTATGACATAACTAATATGGAAATATGTTTTGCATCATTACACGTCTATAACCTTAACAAAAAAACAAAGTCAGTCATGCTCATCCAGGACTCACAGGGGTTTGTTTCCTATGAGTCTTTTACATTTTGGACTAGTGATCCCTCCCATCAACCTGTAAATCTACAGGGCTTTGAGGAAACAGAGAAAGTGCTGGGGGGAGGTGAGATTTCAGGGGAAGGTTGGGTTACACTGACCATGCATTGTCTCAATTCAGGACCCCTCAGACAGGACATTGGTCTTTGAGATCTCCTTTAGTAACAGCCTCCCTGGGGTCTGGGAAATCAAGCTCTCGCTGTAATCCTGGCCAGCTTGTGTTTTCTCTCTCATCCTAACCCCCCTAAGGCTTGGAACAGAGAGCAAAAACAGCTCAGAATCCCTCCCAAGATGTGGTTAAGCTGCTGTTTTTCCCCTCTTCTGTGATCAGTGATTCCTTATTTACTGTAAATTAAAAATAAATTTGCCTAAGTAATCCTCCAAGTACACCTACCAGCTTAAAAGGAAAAGCTGTCAAATTAGCATGACCTTGAACTCGGGGCTTCCCAGGGCTTCTTCTGCGGTCTTTGCAGTGAAGGACTCTCTTGGACCCCATTCAAATTAGAGACCAGGACTTAGGAAAAAAAAATGGAATTAATTACTCAATCAACAAATATTTAATGAGTATCTTTTATGGTTAAGATTCTACTCTGATATATTATGAAATATGAAAGATTATGAGATGGATCCTGCCCTAGGGCAGCTTATACTCTAGCTAGAGAGATACAGTATATGGCCAAGGCTGTGTACATGAGTGTTATGGGTAGATAGTAAGTCTTATGAAGTTTAGGCAAGGCTTCAAGGATGTTTGGAAATGATCTCACTGGTAGATGAGATCCCCTCTGACCTCATAGCGCTGTTTTGTAACCCTTTAATGGATTTGTATTATTATGTATCATATATCTATGTTTGTGCCTTAACCTCAACTAGATTGTAAGTTTCTTGAAGGCAGGAGATCTAGTCTTTGGAGTTCTTCCAGATCCAGTGAAATAGGTGCCTAATACTTATTTTTGTTTTTATTTTTAAAGAAATGGCATGGGGGCAGTTAGGTGATGTAGTTGTTGGATCACTGGCCCTGGAGTCAGGAGGATCTGAGTTCAAATCTGGCCTCAGACTCTTAATAATTGCTAGCTATGTGACTTTGGGCAGGTCA
This sequence comes from Macrotis lagotis, assembly GCF_037893015.1. Lineage (NCBI taxonomy): Eukaryota > Metazoa > Chordata > Mammalia > Peramelemorphia > Peramelidae > Macrotis > Macrotis lagotis. The sequence continues at coordinate 130,716,187 of NC_133665.1, forward strand.
CTTAACCCCATTGCCTTAAAAAAAATAAAAAAAAATAAAAAAAAAGAAATGGCATGATCAGAAGGAGGTGGGAAAACACAGGTAATGTTCAGGTCCTAATTTTCCTGGAGGGATGACTTCTTGTAGGGTAGTGGGGGAAAAGAGTCTGGAAATGATAGAGTTGGGCCAGAAGATGGAAATTCTTGAATGTTGTCCTAGGGACCCATAACTTTACCTTATAGAGCATTTGGAATCCCTGTGGGCTTTGAAACAAGGAATGATCTAAGTGATAGAGGCATTTCAGGAAGATTACTGTCTCTGGTAACAAGGGAAGGGAAGGAATGAAGGTCAGAGAGACAGGAGATAAGGGGACCAGGGTGGAGAGGGGGATTCTGTGATTGTCTACACATGAAGTGATAAGGGCCTGAGCCATCATGGTAAGAGTTTCCTGGTGAATCTACAGAGGAGAATGTTATGATTCCTTATGATCAAAGAGGGCTTCCTCTACATCACAGTCACTCCCCTCCTCTTGGCAGGGGATTAGTCTCCAGAGACTCAGGTCTGGAGGGTTGGTAGGGGGAGGGTCAGTGGGGCAGAGTTCTGGAACTCAACAGGCCCTAATTTGCTGGCAGATACTGGATAAGATGATGCTGGGTAGATTGCATTGCACCTACTACCCATTTTCTTCTTACAGCCACAGGGAAAGAATAGGATAGACTGGAACTGAGAAGGGGCTTTCAATGAATTTCCCTAATAAGAAAGATTAAAAAGAAAAATTCAGCAAAATCATTGGATCCATTGGTCACATTTCAAACAGTCCATACCCACGGTCCCCACCTTGCCAGTATGAAAGGAGGGAGGTACATTTTTTTCTGCTCTTCTTTGAAGCCATGTTTATTCATTGCGTTAGTTTCTTTTGCCAATCTAATTTAAGTTCAACTTAGTGCCTATTCTATGTAAGGCATTGTGCCAGTTTTGGGATACAAAAATAAAAATCTAGAAACTCTGCCCTCCAAGAGCTTCAACTCTATTGACTGTTCAGAAGGTTTATTTTATTCTCCCCATGTTGTTTCTGATATCTCAAATTCTGGACTCTCATCCTATTTAGAACCAGTAGCCTTGTTGTTCTAAATACTGACTATAGTAATATTTATGTTCATGATTAAGAGGACATGAAACCAGAGTTTTTCCCACTAGTGGAATCTGGTGTTATTCTAAGTCACAATAATCGCAACAGCCCAGCTTCTTCTAGGATTTTGACATTTACTAAATGCCTTCCCTGGAATATGATACAGATGTTCTTATTCTCTTTTAGAAATGAGGAACCTGAATCAGAGAGAGGTTCAGTGACTTTCCCAATATCACACAAATAGAGAGACAAAGCAATGATTAAGTGCTTATTGTCTTCTAGGAACTGTGGCAAATATTCAAATCAAGTAAGCCCATGTGTGCCCTCAGGGAGCTTCAAATCTAATAAGGGAAGTCAATAAATAAAGGGGAACTGGGAAGGGGTTCTTGAATGTGCTGAGTAGGTTGACTAGAGATGTTCGGGGAGTGCTATGGTCTGAAATGGAGCAAGATAATGCTCAAAGTTGGCCTATCAAAGTCTAGGGTGGTTCCCTGTTGGCAGAGTCCAGTTTTCCTGCGGGATGGTCCAAATGGAGTTGAGTGGAAATAGCATGTCTGTGGATGCCAGGATGTGGACTCAGTGTCTGAATTTGAATTCAAGCCTTCTAATGTTAAGATCAGTCCTATCCAGTAGAATGTCTTTCAAGGAAGGAACTTGTTCAATTTTACTTTTTTATTTTCAGGACTTAAGAATAGACACTTTCTTTAAAAGTTCAACAGGATCGTTTTTGAATTGTCTGTGGGCAATTACGTGATCCTGCTTATGCTCATAGGAACATCAATTTTTAAGAATTAAAGGAGACTTTAAAGGTCATCCAAAGGACAGCTAGGTGTCACAGTGGATAGAATACTGCCCTGGAAACAGGAAGATCTAAGTTCAGATTTGACTTCAGACATATAATAATTACCTAACTGTGTGACCTTGGGCAAGTCACTTAACCCCATTGCTTTGTCAAAAAAAAAAGACCATCCATTCCAGTTCCTTCTTTTCACAGATGAGAAAATGAGGCTCATGGAGTAGAAATGACTTGTTCAAAGTCACATGTGTAGTGCTCAGGTTTTTGACTTTAAATTCAGTATGCCACATTGTTTCAAAAGCCTGGAAATGGAGGGAAAATCCAAATAAATGAAATCACAGACCCTTAAACTAATAAAGAAACACTGTAAGATGACTAGAATCAGACACTTAGCATTCAAAGGACAAATTTGTTCATCAATTCCCTGCCCAATGAATGAATCCAGTCTAGGAAATGAGCAACAAATAGCCATGGAGCCTTTGCTTGCAATAATAATAGTTGACATTTATATCACCCTCTAAGGATTAAAAACAGTGCTTTACATAATTTATCCTGTCAACATGTGTTTTTGAAATGACTTTAGGAGGGCCAGCTCTAGTTGGGGAATAGGCATAGTCAAGATATTTGACTTGGAATCAAGAAGGGAACTTTCAAACTTGGCCTCATTCATATTCATGTTCTCCTTCTGGAGAACATTTAAGGTTTTAAAAACAAAGGGGAGGACAAACAAAAAAAAATGAGAGAGCCATAGTGGTTGTCGGTATTTCTACTGTTCAGAAGACCATATGATTTAGAGCTAGAAGGGACCTTAATGGTTGTCTAATCCAGCCCTCTCATTTTACAGGTGAAGAAACCGAGGCCCAGAGAGATTAAGTGACATTTTTCATTTTGCTAACTCTAATTCCCATTATTCTCTCTCTCTCTCTCTCTCTCTCTCTCTCTCTCTCTCTCTCTATTTCTTCATGAACTTCATGTCTATCATATTTTATTTGTATTCTTAGTTGATAAGTATGTGATTTTATTGGTGTGGGAGCTCGGTCTTTTGACACAGAACATAATAACCCTTCTCTAACTTGGTTGATAGTCTTCAAGGCTTACTATAGTCTAAAATTTTGTCATACTACAGCTTAAATTGACATATCATCATTTTCCATTCATCCATCTGCTAATGGTAGGACATATTTAGGTTGTTTTCCATTTCTTTGAAATTGCAAGGAATATTACTCTCTTTAAAAATATGCTATAGTCTTTTCCCATTTTCATTTATGATGATTCCAAGTAATTAATTGATAATAGAATCATAGGATCAAAGGTCAGAAGGTATTTTTTCTGCTTTCTTGTGTATGGTCAGATAGCTCTTCCAAAAATGTTTTGAGCTATCTGTAGTATTGGAGTGGTAATGCAACTCTATGTCCACATTTGACTATCTGTGTATTCATAAAGTTCTATTGCCTTTGATAACTTTATTTTTATAAGGATATAGTCAAACATTCACATTTTGTTTCCTATTCTGTGAAACTATCACTTTGGATGTATATTTTCCCATCTCCTTATAGTGTTTTTATTTATCATTTTATGGGGATATTTCCACTATGTTCCTACTTCCTACTATCAGATACTTTTAAGTCATTCCCATTGAATATGTAAATTGTTTTCAATTTTTCCCACCTAAAGAAGGCAGTTATGAATATTTTCGTATAGATAGATTCCTCTCCTCAACTCCCTTTTAATGACAGCTTTGGAATATAATCCTCTGCAGGTACATAGCTGAAAACAACCAAAAAGATTGCCTAATCTGATAATGGAGCAGTTTGACTCCAGCACATACTGTCCCCCACCTGGGATAAGAGATAGATTTCTTCCCAAGTTAGTGGACCTTTGTCATAGACTATCACATCAAGGGGGTGACCAATAACAAGTGATAAGGATGAGTCACACATTCCTAGAGGGACTTGGCAAAATAGTTTCTGCTTTTGGAATCTCTTCCTCTCCTTGGCAGAGTCATTTCCTTCTCTGATTAGAATGTTGAGTAATCAATGGGTTCATGAAATCAAATTAAATTCACAAAATAGAATTGGGTAATATTTAGAGGTGACAGAAGTTGGGAGGATTTATAGGCTTGCTTTCTCAAAACAAATGCATTACACTATTGAAGGCTTTTTGAATTGGAGAAAAATAACTTTCTCATGAAACTGAGATTGGAGAGATAACAGCTTGGACCTATGAAAAGAAATGTCTCTGAGATTATGAATCTTGGGGGGGTATCTTTGTGAATATATGCATATCAGGATTTTGGGGGGAAATACGTTGGGGATTATCTATGAGGTATTTGTGGAGGGGGTATTTATGAGCTATTTATAGGCAGTATCCGTAAGGGGGTATATACGTGGGTTTGTTTGTCCACAAATTATGGACATGGCCAGTGGGAATAAGTCTGTGGGAGTCTGTAGGCAGGGTCTGTTTAATTTTTCTTAATTTTTCATTGCTTAGCACAGTGCCTGATGCATATTAGTCATTTAATAAATGCTTGGTGATTGATTGATTGATTGACACCTGGGTGTATGTGGCTGCATCTCAGAGATAATCAATGAGGTGTGCTTATATATTGTAGTATTTCTATTGGAGTACAGCTGGATGTTTTGGGAGAGATATGAGAGGGTACATCTGAGGAATTTTTCTATGGGAATGTGTGTTTATGTGAAGGTATACCTATGAGATTGTCTCTGGAAGGTCTGTGTGTGTAAGGACATCCTGGTCTTTGCATCTGAGTGATTGTAATCTATCTGTGAGAGTATATACTGATAGAGGTGTCATTGGTGGTGAGGCTAGTTGGGGGCTTATGGGTGTTTGTGTGAAGGCACATATCCATGGTCTTCTGGATCTGTGGATTTGTTTGAGGTACTCTATGGGAAACTTTTCTGAGATCTTGTGACTATTAGGAGATCCATCAGGATTTGTCCAGGGAGTGTGTCTATGGGTTTGTACGATATTTTTCTGGTCTACACATTAAAGGGTCAAGTTTCCCCATCTTCCAAATGGGGATGATGAAGCTGGGCCTGATTTTGAACTCTTCTAGCTCTAACATTCTGTGAATCTTTGATTCTAAGCATGTCTCTCTGATGTTAATACTCTAAGCTTTCTGACCACAAAGGAAAAATAAAATGGAACACTGCACAGTTCTTCAGTGAATATGATCTGTGTCAACAAACTGCACATTTAATTAGATCCCCTTCAATTAAATTTTTTTCTTTAGAGCAATCTTTTGGTCTGAATTACCTGGATAGGATGTTTCGGTGCTCTGTTTCTGTCATCCTGTGATGACACAGGTCACATGTTTCCCCAGAGGTCAGTTTTGTGAGTTACAGCCTAGTGGCCTTGTCCCAGAGTGGGTGACCCAGCAAAACTAGCTTTGGGGGGATCTGTTCATTCCTTGGACTTAGGAGTCTGGGAGACCTTGGTTTAAATCCCACCTCAGACATTTATTAGCTATGACTATACAAGTTATTATTCTACTCTCTGAGCCTCAGTTTCCTCAATTGTCAAATAAGCTGGTTGAACTCATTTATGTTTATGTGAAGGAATACCTATGAAGTTGTCTGTGGAGGGTGTATATATGTATATATAGTTACATATATACATATATCTCCATATATGTACATATATATGGAGATATATATATATATATATATATAGTATGTAAGGATATACTAGTGGTTGCATCTGTATGATTATAATCTAGTTAAGGGAGTATGTATTGGTGTCATTGGTGGTGAGGCTAGGTAGAGGTTTTGGGTGTGTGTGTGTGATGGCACCTATCTGTGATACCCTGGGATCTGTAGATGTGGGAAAGGGACTTATAAAGTCCCTTTCAGTTCTAAATCTATGATCCTCCTATCACTTTCTCTTTTAATGGTTAGATAATAATAATAATAATAATAATAATAATAATAATAATAATGATAACGATAATAAAATTGTTCTTCAATCTCAAAGAAGACCATGACATCAAGTAAATGAAGTGTATGTAATTTGGATTAAAGTTTGTTGTGCAAAGACACCATTCTTACTATATCTTCTATAGCAATCTCAGTCCAGTGGCCTGATATAGTAGGAACAGGTTGACTGGTGTTAGTCTGGATTTGGTGAGAGAATCTTGGCTTTTTAGATGTAGGTGTTTAACCTTGTGCCATGTGAGCTAATTTGGGAGAGAAAACACGTGTAAGAATGCCATGTAGAGCATTATTGTTGCTCTAAAGGGTCTAGCAAGTAATAATTGGCAGAGATTCCAGGGAGGAACACTGACTCAATAACTTCCTAGTGATGAAAATGATCTAATGGGCTGTCTTTTGAGTGAGTTCCCCATCCTTGAGACTGTGAAGAATGTTATAAAGGTTGCCCTATTGTCCCTTTTAAATCTCAGATTCTGTAAATTATTTGAAGATGGAATACTCCTCCATGAAAGTCTTCTCTTCTATAAATTAAGCATAATTTATGCTTTCAACCTTTCTTCATGTTATTTGAATTCCAAACCCATCACTACCCTGGTCATCCTGCCTTCACAAATGAAGACATAACTCCAGATGTGGTCTGACTAGTTAAGGATACAGAGATACTATTATTTCTTATGTTCTGGAATGGATGCCATATTTCTATTAATGTACACTTAGCTTCTTCTTCCCTCCCTTCCTCCTTCCTCCCCTCTCTCCCTCCCTTCTTTCCTTCTTTCCTTCCTTCCTTCCTTCCTTCCTTCCTTCCTTCTTCCCTCCCTCCCTCCCTCCCTCCCTTCCTTCCTTCCTTCCTTCCTTCCTTCCTTCCTTCCTTCCTTCCTTCCTTCCTTCCTTCCTTCCTTCTTCCCTCCCTCCCTTCCTTCCTTCCTTCCTTCCTTCCTTCCTTCCTTCCTTCCTTCCTTCCTTCCTTCCTTCCTTCCTTCCTTCCTTCCTTCCTATCTGAACCATACCTAGGGTTGTTAATGTGTACAATATTCTCTTGGTTCTGCTCCCTTCGCTTAGCCTCAGTTCTTGTAATTCTTTCCATACTTCTCTAGAATCTGACCATTTATGGTTTCTCATAGAAAAATAGAACTCCATAACATTCATTTGCCATAGCTTGTTCAGCCATTCCCCAATTGATGGGCATTCCTTCAATTTCCAATTCTTTGTCACTTTACAAAAAAGCTGCTATAAATATTTTTTCTATTTTCCCAATTTTCTATGATATTTTCTGGATGGTGTGTTGGTATTGCTTGGTCAAAGGGTATGATCAATTTTATTGCACTATAGACATAGTTCCATATTATTTTCCAGAATGGTTAGATTAGTTCACAACTCCTCCAAAAGTGCATTAATGTCCCAATCCTCCCACAACCTTGCCAACAATGATCGTTTTCCCTTTTTTGTCTTCTTAGTCAATCTGATAGGTGTAAGGCAGTTGTTTTAATCTGAATTTTTCTAATCAATAATTATTTGGAGTATTTTTCATTTGATTATATAAAAATTTAATTTCTATGTTTGACAACTGCCTGTTCCTTCCATTTTTTGTACATATATATAGAATTCCTATTTTCATATAAAGGCTTAATCCATTCTGCCTTCTAACATTGGCTTCCTAAAAACTTCAGTATTACTCCATCAATGTATCCGGGTGCCCTTGAGTTTCTGCTTTTCATTTCAGTTTGATTTGTAGCCATATACCTAGGCAGGAAGAACCAGATCCCAGGAAGTTGGCCAGGAATGAGTTTGTCTTCATTGGGCCATTTACAGTGGGAATCATAAGCTCAGAGGAGCCTTGAACGAAAACTAACCATCCCACAGGACTGGCAAGATGGACTGTGTTTTCCATCTGTATATTTTCCTAATCATCATATATTTCAGCTCATGTCACTGCAGATAACTCCCTTTCTGACCCATTGCCTTTAAATAGCCAAAAAAAAAAAAAGATACAATGCACTTTGTGGTTTCCAGTAAGATACTGTAAATACACCCTGATAATATTCCGGTGCAGACCATTTATAGCAAGCCTACAGGGTGGTGGAATGGAATCTATTAGGCAGGTTTGGATATAACTTTATTTCCTCTGTCACAGCAAGCTGTCCTGGATTATTATCTTGCTGAAATGCAAAGTGGGAGTTTAACCATCCTCCCTGTTTTCATTTAAATGAACTAGAAGTGACAGGCTCTGGCCTCCACTAACAGAGAAAAAAGCCTGTTTTGAGAATTCACAAGTTGTCAACACAGGTGTTCAATATTCAGAGTCAGTTTTAAAACAAAATGACTTTGAAGTCAATCTGTCTTTTCCCCCCATGGCAAGACCTCATCTTCAAGCTGGTGTTTTTACTCTGGATGATGACTGGGCCTGTCATCATCCTGGGGCTCTAGAGACAGGAACCTTCCTGTTTACCCCGGGGCTTGCTCCGTCTGCCCCCCCAACCTCTGGGGCATGAGCTGGTCACAGAAACCCAGGGTTTGAGAAAGAAATTTCTGCTTCAAGCCTGAATGCCTCTCTGGTGGTTCTGGCCAGTCCAACCTTCGGCTAGAGAGGGGATGTTGGTGAAGGGAAGGGCTCCCTTCTCAAGGTGTAGCCACTTCCTATCTGTGGATGGTAGACCTTAGGAGAAGAATAACCGAAATGGTGCTTCCATCATCCTCAGTGGGGAGCAGCCATGCTGAACCCCGAGTTAGCAACATTAGATCCTGGGCTCAACTTTTCTGGGCAGGCTGCAGCAAGATCCTTGCCTCAATTTTGTCATCTATTAAACTAGGCAGATGGATTTGGAGACTCTAAGATCTCTTCCAGTACGTGGAATCCTTCTTTCTAAGATTTCTTCTAGTTCTATCATTCTGTACTCTGAAGCCCATCATTTGAACTTGCTGAGAACTTTTTTGCATCCCATTTCAAAGAATATTCATAGAACAGCATGCAGAAGTTCATAGAAGTCCCTACTTGATCATCAATAAGAGAAGGCTAATATAGAGACAGGGTATTTCAGTATCCCTCTTTCAGTGGATAGGAAAACCATCCAAACACCGCCCCCCCCCCCCCCCCCCCCCCCCCGCAATATGGCAGAGAGGTGAACACTTTGCAACTCACAGAGAGCAATGGTATCCTTTAGACCCTTTTTTTTTGGTTTCAGGACCTTAAATTCCTTCTTTTGCTGGTACACTCAGAAATATAAAAAGTTAGGAAGCAATTTGATAGCGTAGAAAGCAACTAAATTTGGTGTTAGAGGACTGATGTTCAAATCTTTGCTTTATTTCTCTTTGGTCCTCTTCTATCCAACCTTATGGGAAAAGCACTTTATAGTAGAAAAAGATTTAATGGACTTGTATTCAAATTTCACTTTTGATATATAAGACGCTGGGGACTCCAGTTTCCTCTTTTGTAAAATAAGGGGGTCAGATTCCTCAGCTCCAGATCTGTGATAATCTTGTCTGGTTGTCTTCTGAGGCCTCTTCAAGCACTAGATTTATGATCTTAAGCTGGCTGGATCAGTCATTGAGATTTTTCGGAACAAAGACCAAGGCAAAATCGCAATTTAGAGTCTTACCTTTGACATTCCTTCAAATGCTACAAGGAACTTGGGCCCTTTTGGCAATCTGGAGAAACTATAGACCTCTTTCCAGAAAAATGCATGTAAATGCATAAAGTAAAATATGTAGGGTTACAGAAGAAAACAATTATATTGAAATACAGCTATCAAAATATTAAAGGAACAAACAAGCACAAGTTTTTAGACCTAGATTAAAAAAAACCATTCTAATGTTGGGTGCTAGGGGCCCCTCAGACTGATTCCTGGCTGTCTGGGATGTCCCACCTGAGTTGCATATAGAATTGGGTACTAGACCCTTTGCCCGCTCTTATCCTTAGGAAATCCTATTCCAATAGCTATGACTTGGAACAGGATCTGACAGGTGAATCCACCAAAAATCGTTAATGGATCTTTTGCCAAGTACTTCTGTATTTTCACAAAGTAAAAAAAAAAAGATTCTCTCAAGTCCAGGCCATAGGAAGGCATTGGAAGATATTTTCTATTTTTTTTTAATCTTTCACCAGTGATTCTTTTTAAATTTTTTTTTTATTTATTTAAGGCAATGGGGTTAAGTGGCTTGCCCAAGGCTACACAGCTAGGTAATTATTGTCTGAGGCTGTATTTGAACTCAGGTACTTCTGACTCCTGGGCTGATACTCTATCCACTGCCACCTAGATGCCCCTGAAGGTTTTTTCTAAAAGGAGAAATTTTAGTCATTTGAAAAATGTATAAGGTAGAGATGAAGGAAAGAGTAATTGGAAAGACTGATGAAAAGGGGGTGTGGATTTCCACCTATTCTCCCTTTTTAGTATGAGAAGCATCTGCCCAGTGTGGAAGTGCAGTCTGAAATTGCAGAAGGAACTGTCCAAGAATAATTCTTTTTCTGCCCAGGCTGTAGCTGATGCGTTGTTGCCAAGGTCAGCGAGACCTTGGGTTCTTGGCTATGGAATTACCTTTTCTTGTGCTTATTTTGGGTAGCCGGACCACAGGCCACAGTCGAAACTGTCTTCCTGTCTCCCTTTCTCCCTGACACATTCACAGTCCTCAGTTGGCTCCCTTTATCTTCCACATGAGGATTGAACATCTTGTCTTCATTTCCAGTTTGGAGATTTAAAAAGGCAGGGGGTAGAGAGAAGGGCTTGAAACATACATTGCTGGGTGACCCTGAGCAAGTCTCTTATATAAAGTAATTTTATAAGATAGAAGGTGCCAACTTGCATTGGTAAAGGGAGTTTTATCACACCTTCAACTAGTGGTTCTCAAAATGTGCTCCAAGGACCCCTAGTTGTCCTTCAGACCTTTTAGGGGACCCATAAGGTCAAAGCTGATTTTATAATAATGCTAAGATATTTTAATTTCAAATACAGTAATTATCAATAGACACAATTTGCACAAAGGCTTTTTCGGGGCTCTCAAAAATTTAAGGAGTCCTGATACCAAAAAGGTTGGGAACAACCACCCTAGACCAATGGAATTATAGGTCCATTCCCTAACCTTCATCCCTCCCTTATCCATAATTTAATATCTTCCTATAGACACTTTAGGCAGTCAGTCAGCAAACATTTATTAGTCATGTTAGAGACCAGGTACTGCATCCTGCTTTACAAGGACACCTTCCTGCCCCCTGGCCCAGAGCAGAGGTTTGAAAAGTCAGAGTTGGAAAGTGGGATACCAACCAATGAGCTGTGACTGCCCAGTGTGGGCAAAGGTGATGCCATACCTAGAATTATTTTTTTCTTTCTATGAATTCTAGACACTTTTCATAGAATATTTCAAGAGAATTCCCTTCTGGCTCATAGAATATTCACACTGTATTCACTCCATCCCTCCCCTCCCCAAATTGCTATTGGAAACAATTATACCACACTATAAAAATGACAGCTGACATTTATAGGGTCCTTAAGGTTTTCATGAGCTTTTATATCCTTGAACTCATTTGATCTTGCCAACAACCCTATGAGATGGGTGCTATTATCACCTTCTTTTTAATAGAGGAGGCAACCGAGGTGCAGAAGATTCCATTGCCCAAACTCTCCCCCCACCCCAGCTAGGAAGCACCTCAGGTCTTTTTAGTTCTAAGTCTAGTACTTCATTCACTAAGTCCCATCCAGAATCATAGAAATGAGACTGGCAGAATGTGAAAACTGAGTCCCACTGAGAAAAAAGTCCCAACTTTTGACATTTAAAAGAGAAGAATGCTTCAATGTTGTAATGATTTATATATTTTTTCAATTGAAATTTTATTTTTCCAATTGCTGCAAAGTGTTTTTCAACATTCATCCATTTGCAAACTTATGAGTTTCACATTTTTTTTATTGCTCTCTCTTCCCTTCCCTGAAAGTTGTATATGAACAGCTGTGTTTAGCATATTTCCATATTAGTTAGGTTGTGAAAGGGGAATTAGAACTAAGGGGGAAAAAATACCATGAGAAAGAAAGAAAAAACCTAAAAGAAGTTTTTAAAAAGTGAACATAGCATACTTTGCATTACATTCAGACTCCATTTCTCTGCATGTAGATGGCGTTGTCCATAGCATATCTTTGAGGATTATCTTTCATCTCTGAACTGTTGAGAGGAGCTGCCATCTATCATAACTGATCATCTCACCATGTTATCATTGTGTTCAGTGTTCTCTTGGTTCTGCTCACTTCATTCAGCATCAGTTCATGCAAATCTTTCCATGTTTCTCTAAAGTCTGACTGCTCATGATTTCTTATAGAACAATAGAACTCCATAATATTTACATACCATAACTTATTCAGCCGTTCCGCAATTGATAAACATCTCCTCAATTTCTAATTCTTTGTCACTACAAAAAGAGTTGCTATAAATATTTTGGATCACATGAGACTTTTCATGTTTTTAATGATCTCTTTGGAATATAGACTTAGTATTGATTTTGCTGGATCAAAGGTACTGGTTTTGCTAGAACAGTTTTATGGCTCTCTGAGCATAGTTCCAGATTACTCTCCAGAATGGATCAATTCACAACTCCACCAACTAGGCTTTAATGTCCCAATTTTCCCACATCCTCTCTAGTATTGATCATTTCCCTTTTTTGTCATCTTAGCCAATCTGATAGGTGTGAGATGGTTCCTCATAATTGTTTTAATTTGCATTTCTCTAACCAATAATAATTTGGAACATTTTTTCATATGGCTACAAATAGCTTTAATTTCTTCATCTGAAAATTGTCTGTTCATATCTTTTGACCATGGGGAATGACTTGTAATCTTAAAAATTTGTTTTGGCTCTCTCTCTCTATATATTTTAGAAATGAGTCCTTTATCAGAAACATTAGCTGTGAAAATTGTTTCCTAGCTTTCTGCATTCCTTCTACTCTTGACTGCACTGGTTTTATTTTGCAAAACTGTTTTTGATTTAATATAGTCAAAACCATCCATTTTGCAATTTATAATGTTCTTTATTTCTTGATTGATCATAAATTTCTCCCCATCTATAGATATATTATTATTATTAATGATAATGATGAATTACATGATAGTTTAGCTTTTGTTCTTGTCACATTTGCAGATTGCACAGAGCTGGGAAGGATAAAAACAATGAAGATTTATTTAGAATGCTATTTGACAAACTAAAGGGATGGGCTGAAATAAAGAGGAAACTTCATGAGATCAATGTAATATTTATCCTTGAACTCAGAAAGTCAACTGCCCAAATGGAGGATTGGACTTGACCTCAGGGTTTGTGAAAAAATACATAGGGAACTTTTAAGGGGGCTTAAATTCCATCTCAATACGACCTTTTGTATGTAAAAAAATCCTTAGTTTAGGTTTTATTCAGTCAGGAAGACATAGATCCATCTGAAGTCTTTCTGAACAAGCTATTTAATCTTTTAATGTTCTTGGTAATTTGTTAGGATGGTTAAGTTGTGGATCTGCTTTGGTCGAGGGAGTTTCTTATACCAATGAAATCAACAGTCTTGATCTCTACTCTTTACCCCCCTCCCCAAAAAGAGAAGTAATGAATAGTTTCACTGGATTTATTTTGGTCCCTCATGTCGAGAAACACATTAACCAAATGAAAAGGCTCTGGAAACAATGCTATTTATAAGGAAAAGGTCATAAACTATTCAAACTAGGAAGAGAAAGCTTAGCAGATTTAATAACCACCTGAAAATTTCTGAAAGGCAAGGAAGAAGAAGACTCAGACACTGATTCCAGAAACTAGAAGTAGAACATTTAGGTAAAAGTTACACAGGTTATCTTTCTAAATATTTAAAGATGTCCAATAATAGAATAATCTGCTTTGTAAGGCAGTGACTTTTCTTTCTCTAGTAGAGGTGAAGCAGACAGACCTGTGAAGGATGATGTCTAGAGAATCACTAAGGGAGTTCCCAAGAAGTAGTCTTCTGCATTAATTTGGTAAAGAGGATGGCATCTATGGTCCCTTCTAGATTTAAGTTCAAGGGTCCTGTGACATCTAGGACTCTTCCAATTCTTTTGGCTCTGATTCTGGAACAAGGTGGCTCAGTGAATAGAGCACTGGACTTGGAGTAAGGAAGACCTGGGTTCAAATGTGATCTCAGATACTAATTAGTTTCATGACCCTAGGCAAGTCATTTAAACCTCTGCTTATCTCAGTTTCCTCTCCTGTAAAATGAGGATAAAAAAACATCTGCCTCGCAGGGTTGTGATGAGGATTAAATGAAATTATATTTGTAAGGTGTTTAGCACAGCAACTAGCACATTTTTGTTGTTTATTGTTAGATCATGTTTGTCTTGTCCATCCCACTCATTGTGACTCCATTTGGGGTTTTCTTGGCAAAGACACTGGAGTGGTTGACCATTTGCTTCTTCAGCTCATTTTACAGATGAGGAAACTGAGGCAAACATGGAAAAATGACTTGTTCAGAGTCACACAGCTAGAAAAGCCTGAGATTTGAACCCAGGACAATGAGTCTTCCTAACTCCTGGCCTGACTCTCTTTGTCTTTTGTCACTTAGCTGCCCTAAACCCATATCACATAGGTACTTTATAAATACTTAATCTGTTCTTTCTCTGTTCCTCTTTTCTTCCCTTTCTTCCAAAGGAGAAAACTGCAACTTGGAAGAGTTTAAATGACTCGTTCAAGGTTGTACAACCAGTTTGTGATAGAATCAGGATTTGAAGTTGGGTCTCCTGACTCAGTCATAATTTAGTGTTCATTCTGTTCTATCATGTTTCTTCTATAAATTCAGTTTTGGAGGGGGAGAAGGTCATAGTTTCTTCATTCTTCTTTCATATCCTGGCAGAAACCCTCCCTCCTTTCCCATCTGATCACTTTACACTCAGTCAGATGCTATCGATCCACCAACAGATATGTGTTAATAAGCACATGCTCTTTTCCCTTTTCAAATCTCTCCTGTAGCCTAGGAAAATAAAGATGCTTTCCAATTTGTTCCCCAACTCTCTGGGCCAGACTGGCCTCTCTTCTTGTTAATGCTTTTACCCCCCTCAATCCCTTTATTGTTCAAGTATCTAACCCTTCATTGGAAAAAGATGTTTTTCTTCATTCCTTTGGAGATTCAGCTCTTTCCTTCACCATTTTTTTCTTTCAGATTCCTTCTCCTTCCTGCTGAATAAGGTTTGCAGGGGCCAGCCCCATACCATATTTTATAATAGCACTCCACACCTTGGGAGGAATGTCAACAAATGACTCAGAGTGTCTGGATTTTCTTATCAGTTACCACTTGGGAACATCAGTTAGCAAATATTTATGGAGGGCCTACTATGTGAAAGGCACTATATTGATGCTTTGGAAACGAATTTCCTTAATGTCCCTGAGGACATAACCACTGTGGTCTGCTTTGATAGCTAAATTTTCTCTCCTTTTCCCTCATTCTCCATCTCCCCATATACATATATATATATATGTATATGTATATATATATATATAATATCTTGTATTTATGTATATGTGTATGAGTGTGTATAACACATTTATTTCACTCCAATGAACATTGAGTTAGGTCTTATTATATAGATAGCGGAGATGGGTGATGAAGGAAGATTAAATAAGATATAGCCCTGGCCTCAAGGAGTTTATGGTCTAGGACTGGGAATGAGGCTGTGGTCCATAGATTTTAGGGGCTTGTGAAAATGTATGGGGAAAATTATATCTAATTTTCACTAATTTTTAACTGTAATTTTGGAGAAGGAAAAGGCAAACCACTCCAATGGCTTTTTTTTTTTTTTGCCAAGAAAACCCCCCAGGGGCGGCTAGGTGGCACAGTGGATAGAGAACTGGCCCTGGAGTCAGGAGTACCTAGGTTCAAATCCGGTCTCAGACACTTAATAATTACCTAGCTGTGTGGCCTTGGGCAAGCCACTCAACACCATTGCCTAGCAGAAACCTAAAAAAAAATTAAAAAAAAGAACCCCCTCCCAAAAGGTCAGAAAGAATTGGACACAACTGAAAATAACTGACTATTAGGAGCATAGGCAACAAATAGAGGTGGTATTAGGTCCTACCAAACTACCAAAGGGTTCTGTGACAAAGAAGTTTGAGAATCTGTAGTCTAGAAGGAGGAGTTTTCTAGAGAAATGCCATTTTTTTCTTTTTTGTCCAGAACTTTTGTTTGAACTCCGTCTATCAATGCAGGTTGGCACCTGCTCTGCAGTTTCTAGTCTTCAGAGTGGTTTAGGGCGCTGGAAAGCTAAAGGACTTGCTTTGTGTCATGAAGCCTGGAGGAATTAGAGACCAGTCAGGTTTTCTAAGTCTGAGGCCACCTTAGTCTACCAGCACATTCTGCTTCTCCAACAAATGACTTTTAGGTAAATCAGGAGATACAAGGACATAAAAGAGAAGAAATCAAGTAGCATGAGGGGCCTGAGAACAAATAATGCCAGTTGACAGCAAGGTAATGGAACAAAGAGAGATAATTATTATTATTATTATTAATAATAGCTAGCATTTGTATATAGCTTTAAGGTTTGCAGATTCTTTACAAAAGTTCTCTCAATGATGACAATAACTTACATTTTTCTAGCTAAGATTGATAAAGTAGTTTCCTCCCAACAGCTTTGTGAGCTACATGAGACATAACTTCACCTCTAACACTTCCTAGAAGTGTGACCTTAGGCAAGACACACTGAGCCTCAGTTTCTTCATCCAAAAAACTGGGGAAAATAATTGCATCAATTTCACAGAATTGTGAGACAGACCCAAGAGAGGTAATGCATTTAAATACATTGCGAACCTTAAAATGTTATATATTAAATATCATCATGACTCATTTTGCAGATGTGGAAACTAATGTTAAGTAGATTGTCCAAGACCATTCCACCAGTAAATAGCAGAGATGGATTTTGAACCCAGATCCTGCATTATTGTTTGTTGTCATTTTTCAGTTTTTCAATTGATAATTTCAACTTCAATTTTCCAATCAAGTCTGACTTTTTGTGACCCCACATTTAGGATTTTCTTAGCAGGGATACTGGAATAATTTGGTATTTTCTTCTTTAGTTCATTTTACAGATGAGAAAACTGAGGCAAACAGGGTGAAGTAACTTGCCTAGGGACACACAGTTAGTAAATGTCCAAGACTGGATTTGAACTTAGGAAGCTGAATTTTCTCAGATTCTAGACCTAGTGCTCTATCCGTTGTGCCACCTAGTTGCCTACCCAGATCCTGTGCCTATCCCCTGAAGTCACTCTGCCTTTCCAGGGGCACGGTCCATGCTGTTGAAGTACTAGATGCACATATACTTAATTTTTTTTTTATTTATGGAAGTGGAGTTAAGTGACTTGCCCAAGGCCACACAGCCAGGCAATTATTAAGTGTCTGAAGTCAAATTTGAACTCAGGTCCTCCTGACTCCAAGGTCAGTGCTCTATCCACTGTGCCACCTGGCTGCCCCTCACATATACATTTGATTGGTTGATAGAGTCGTGGCACTTGGAGGATGGGGAGATTGCAGCATCTGCTTGGGTTTTCTTGAATTCTTAATTAGTTCACACCAGTTAATCTTGGCTTCAAAGTGATAAGCCATAAATGCTAGCACGACAGAAATCAGCTTCTATTTCTCTTGTTTCTCCCATAGTACTTTGCAGGGGTTTGAGTGCAAAGGAAGGTAGAGACTCAGAAAGATGATTTGGCCTGACTGTAATTAAATTAATGTTCTCTTGCTCCAGATCCCTGGAACAAAGATCCTGTACATAGGGTTAACTTGGAGTATCTGAATTTGTTTTTAAAAATTGTTTTAAAAATATTTTGATCACTTTTTCAATATTATTGGTCTCTTTTGTTATTCTATACACTCTTTTTTTTCATTTAAAACATTATTCTGAAACGGGATCTATAGGTTTCACCTGATGGTGAAAGTGGACCCATGATAAATGAAAAATGTCAAGCAGTTAAGTAAATGTTGAAAGACTTAGGAACGCTGATGAACATTGTGCCCAACCATACTTTACTGGGGACTCATGAAGAAATATGCTGCTCACCTTCTGATAGGGAGGCGAAGGACTCAGATTTAAGATACATTTTTGGGGGGACATTATCAAAGTCAAAATTTGTCTGTTTGATTACTCACATATTTGTCACAGGAGTTTTGTCTTTCTTGCTTTCTCAAATGGGGAAATGGGAAGGATTGAAAAATTTAAGTAAAAGTATTTGCAAATGAAAAATAAAAGTTAAGAATCCTTCTTCCACATTGGACCCACTGTTCCACAGAATTTGAAGTAATGTTTTGGGACTCCATCCTCATATTGCCACATTCCTGGAAGTTCAAAAAGGACTTCCCTAACCAGGCCAAATCATTGAGCATTTATGAAGCACCTACTATGTAACAGGCTCTGTGCTAAGTCCTAGAGATAAAAAGAAAGACAAAAACGATCTGCTCTCAAGGAACTCATCAGTCTAATAGAAAGCATTCAAATGATTTTGTAGGAAAAAAAGATAAACAGGATAAATTGTCTTGTTATTCTCATGAATTTTGAGCTGGAAAGGATCTCCAGGGGGAGACCACTGGATACAACTTCAGGGGGGTCAAGGGAGCCTTTGCCTCTACAGATCATGGGCTCCAGGGTTTTGGTGGATGTGGACAAAGGATGTGGATTTGATTTAGTGATTTAGAGAGTTCTTGGTGAGGAGCTTCACTTGCCACAAGGGCATCTTCTTGATATCTTAAGGTTTTGAGAGTCAGTTTGGCATACCAGAAAGAGAACCTGCCTCTTGGAGTCTTGGATTCAGGTCCTGTCTCTGACATATATGTACTGTCTGCCTCTGGGCAATTCCTGTAACCTCTGTGTTCCCAGGCAACTCCCTAAGTCCGTTGTTGACATTGTGTTCCAATAATGTCCGTGGGTCCTGCTTATCAGGATCTCTCCATCCCCTAGAGATCAACAATGACTTGAGGGCAATTCCTGGCTGCCTGTTATTCACTACTTCTCACTCTCTCTTGGGTCTGGCACAATTTATAGAATCTTAGAACTAGAAGAAGCTTGAGAGACGGTCTAGTCCAACTTCTCGATTTTTCAGATGAGGAAACTGAAGCCTGGGGATAGGTAAGATGTCTTGCCCAAAGGCACAAGGCTAACAACAAGCAAAGCTGGGACTCAGGCCTGTTTCCTATTTTTTTTTTTAGGTTTTTGCAAGGCAAATGGGGTAAAGTGGCTTGCCCGGGGCCACACAGCTAGGTAATTATTAAGTGTCTGAGATTGGATTTGAACCCAGGTCCTCCTGACTCCAAGGCCGGTGCTTTATCCACTACGCCACCTAGCTGCCCCTTGTTTCCTATTTTTAAGACCAATATTCTTTATGGTCCATGTCCCAGCAAGTGCTCTGGAACCTGCCTGGGGACTGGAAAAGTCCTCTGTATCTCTGACAATAACTGGAAACCTGAGACCTCTTCTGACTCCTCACTTAGCCATTCAGGGGAAACTCAGTTCAAAAGCCACTTATTAAACTCTATTCACAAAATAACAAAAAGTGCAATTTTTAAAAGGCAACCTGAGCGGCAAGATTTTATAACCGCCATCTCAAAAGACTCCAGATACTTTGTTTTCTTTTTATAGGAATCAGGCATAGTTATTGGCCAGTGCTTGAGGAGGCTTTTGAGTCTTGGTTGTCCAGAGGTGGTACTTTCTGGAACAAGGGGGCAACTTTCTCCATCCTTTCCCCTCAGAGGGTCCACCTACTCACTGCTCACTTCATATCTGGAATATACATGGAAGCCATGCTGATTTTAACAATGGTTTCTTTCAGTAGTCTTCTCAGCCAGCCAGGGATGCAAGTGTAGGCTATGAATATCTAAAGCTCTGAGGAATCTTTGATTATTTGGATTATTGTTTTTATTAGGGAAAAAAGTGGCACAGTGTTTAGAGCACTGATCCTGGAGACAGGAAGATCTGAGTTCAGATTAGACCTCAGGTACTTATTAGTTGTATAACCTTGGACAAGTCACTTAACCCTGTTTGCCTCAATTTCCTTATCTGTAAAATGAACTGGAGAAGGAAATGGCAAACCACTCCAAGTGGACCTTTGCTAAGAAAACCCCAAATGAGGTCATGAAAAGTCAGGCACAACTGAGCAATGATTGTTTTTATTGACAATAATCACCATTATTCTTATTACAGAGATTCAGGAAACATTTGTAGGATATCTGCTCTATAGAGAGTTCTATGCTGTAGGACAATATAGACTGGAATAAGACCCAATTTCTGTTCTCATGCAGCTTATAGTCTAGGATCAAGGAACCTCAGAGTTGGAAGGAACATTGAGGCTGCCCAGTCCAACCTGTACCAGGTTGAGAATCTCCTCTACTAAATCTCCTACAGGCCCTCATTCATCCCTCATTGAAGACTCTTATGAGGAAGGCACCCATTCTCTCCCAAGGCAGCCCATTTTACTTTGGGAGAGTGAAACTTGGGAAGTTTTTTTTTAGATCAAGCCTCAATCTGCCTTTGGGCTTCTGCCCGCTGCTCCCAGTTTTGCCCCTTGGGGCTAAGAAGTAGAAGAAATCAAATCTTTATTCTATCTAAGAATACTTCAAATCCTTGAACACATTTATCATGTTCCTCTGAAACCTCATCTTTTCAAGGCTAAACATCCTTAGTCCCTGAACCTGTACTCTCATGGCATTATATCAGGCCAGTAAGTAGACTTTCTACCTTATCAATTTCCTTCCTAGAATGATGTGTTGGATATATAGAATATTTAATGGAATTATTATTATTATTAATGATGATAATAATCACACATTCAACTGAAGACAATATTCCAAATGTAATCTTATCAGGAAAAAGTACAGTTTGGATTGTCACTTTCTACATTCCGCTCCTTTCTTAAGGAGGGTAAAGAGCTCATTCATATTTTTGGCTTCCATATTACATTGTGGACTCATTAGTTGACAACCTACTAAAACCCTTGGGTCTCTTTTGGATGAATTTGCTTGATAGCCTTGACTTCTCTTTTACTTGTGATGTTGAATTTTTTAACTTTATATGTATCTCTGTTTAATTTCATCTTCATGAATTTGGCTCAGTGTTTTATCCAGTAAAGATCTTTTTGGTTTTTTAATTGATATTTTATTTTTCCAGTTCTTGTTATGAAAGTTTTTCAACATTCATCCATATGTATATGCATATTTTAAAGTTTCTTTTTTGATTTTTTTAATTTTCCCTGGTAACATCGGGAGTGAAGAGACATCCCCCCCCCCCCACTCCCTTCCTTTCAGGTAGACTGGCCTCAACTTAGAAATAACTTGACCAGTGGCAGAGAAGTAAACATTCCATATTGTATTTGGATTACCCACCCACCCCCGCTATCTTTAACCCTTTTATGCAGTTTTTGACATTGTCTACCATATTTTCTTCTCTCTGATAATTTTTCTCTTTTCTTGATTTTTGTGAACATTGTTGTCCAGTGTTCTTCTTTTATGTGTCTGACCCTTCCTACTTTGTTGGATCAGCATCATCTCCTTACCCCCAAGAGTGGGTGTCCCCCAGGGCTCCCTCCTGGCTTCTCTTGTCTCTCCTGTTGATCTCAACTGTTCTCTTGAGTTTGTAGATTATGTATTCATGGTTTTAGATATGGAAGGTACTTTAGAAGACATCTGGTAAAATGCCTATTTTTTTTATGGATGAGGAAACTGAGACCTGGAGAGGTCAGATAAATTGCCCAGGGTCATGTAGACAGTAAATGATACAGAAAGGATTTGAATTCAGATTCTCTGACTTAAATCCAGTACTCTTTGCACAGTATCATGATTGCTCTCAACTTGTTTAGTTATGATCTCTGAGTAGATGACTCTGAGCCTGAAATTCTTGTCCCTATATACTAATCAATTGTTAAATTCCTTGAAGTTCTACTGGCTACTCAAATTCAAGATGGATTATGTTTCTCTTCTTCCTTAAGTTTACTTCTTCTTCAATTTCCTTATTTCTATTGAGGATATCACAGACATTCCAACGATCCAAGTTCACAATATCAGTCATACTGAATTCTTCCATTCTTCCCCTTCTATCAAGTGAATTGTCATATCTTGTTGAGTCTTTGATCACATGCTTCTGTCCCCTTCTTTGTACTTACACTCTTACTGAGCTGTTTTTCAGTCATGTCTAACTGCTTTGGACACCATTTGGGGTTTTCTTGGTGAAGATACTAGAGTGGTTTGTCATTTCCTATAGTTGAGGAAACTGAGGCAAACAGGATTAAGTGACTTGCCCAGGGTCACCAGTTAGTAAGTAGGGAGTCTGGATTTGAACTCAGGACATGAGTCTTTCTCTTTCCAGCTCCAGTGCTATCTACTGTACCACCTATCTTCTCATTCATACTCACACATCCAGTATTCTATTTTAGGTCCTCCTCCCCTTTCAGCTATGGAGATAATAGCTTCCTAATTTATCTCTTTGCCTTAATTCTCTGCCTATTATAGTCCATCTTCCCAAGAGCTGCCAAAACAATTTCCCAAAGGAATAGCTCTGACTGGCTATATCATTTCCTTACTCAAAAATCTTTAGTTTTACTTCCAGGTTAAAATGCAAAGTTTCCAACTTGGAATTTGAGATCTTTGATATAGAATGGGAAGGGACCCTATCCTCTTCTTTGTCTAAGACCCTAAAAAATTTGACTCCAGTCTGCCATTCTGGTCTTAGTTCATATAATTACACTTCATCTTGGAGCTTAATCAAAGTGACCTAAAAATGGCTACATTTAGCATTCTTTCTTTACACTGGTAGCTCCTCATGCCTGACATGGACTTTCTCCTTCTCCTCATCTGTCTTTTGGGTGCTTCAACTCAAATGCCGTCCTCTCCAAGAATCTTTGCCTCATCCCCAGCTCTAAGTCCTCTCTCCTTCTTCACATGACCATGGAGCACACTTACTGCCAACCATAGTCCACTACTATCCCTACCCCAGCAAACCGTAAGCTCCTTGAGGGCAGGGTGCAATCTTTGTTCAGAATTAGTAATGAGTCAATATTGCATTTAAGTAACTGTAAACTTTCCCATCCCCTCTATTTTTGTTGTGCCATCCTTCGTGTTCAGTAGTTCATAGTTATTACTGAAAGTCGTTGTGGTAATACTTGTATTTTTCGATATGTTCGCAGATAAATGCAGTTCACAATTTGATAACAAAACTGCCTCACAATTCTATAGTGCTTTGGAACTTCTGAGAACTTTTCTCATACTAGCTCTGTGAAGTAGGTGGTACCTGTTAATGCTCATTTTACAGAAAATGGAAACTAAGTCAAGTAATACATAGAGAAGTAGAAAGTCTTGTGAGATCAGAGGTCAATAATAATGACCTCTGACCTGCCAGGAATCAGAAAGATATGAAATCATCCTCTCCTGTGACAACAAAGGGGAACCTTCTTTAGGTTGGAGTGTAATTAAGACTGAGCCCCAAATTAGAAATAGTGACTAAGGGAAGAATTTGGGTAGGTAGTGTGTCTTTTAGAACAGAAGGGAATTATTGGTCTCTATGTCCCTTAGGTTTCTTCTCAGCCATGGTGGCTATTGGCTATTCCTCAAAGAGCTTTATAACCCTTGTGCCCAGACTCACCAATGGCCAGAAGGTGTGTCTGCAGGAGGTTGACTGTAGCACTTAACCAAGAGCCTGTTGGAATGTTGAGTGCCTAACTTGGGGGGTGGCTTCGTCTTATCATTAGAATCCTGAAACTAGAACACATCTAAGAAGTCACCTGGTGTACCCTCTGCTTCCAGATGGGACTATCTCTCAATCATCTTACATAGCTAAGAACTGACCTTGTTTCCAAAGATCACCTGAAAAGTAGATTTCTCAGCTTCCTTTGTCTTGACCATCTTACACATCTTGAGTCTTCAATCATGCCCCTCTCCCCAGGAATTTCCATATATAATATTGCTCACTATCAAAAAAAATTCTTCCTTAAGTCTAACTTGAAGCCCTACTGTTGCAGGAAGTAATTATATCTTATTTTCTTTGGCCAGTCCTCATGGAGAAGGAGAATATCTGATTATTATCTGTTTTTGTAATGGACTTGAATGCTAATTGCTATTTCCTAGGTTGCAATCTCAGAATCAGTGCACTAAGATGCATTCATACACCAAAAAGTTGTATTCCACTTTTGTTCTGAGCTTTTGCATTCTTTCTTTTGCTGATTTTTGACCAATAGCCAGTGGAAGGTAGAATCTTTGGTGAAAGGGGGAAGGGGCTAGCTTGATAGGTACATATTTCTATAAAAAAACCTCATAAAAATTAGGAAACTGAGCCTCATTGTGGGGATGTGACAAATGAAGAGGCAAGTAGAGCTATTGACATCTACAGGAAACAAAGGCCAGGGCTTATGTTGTGTATATATCTGTCTGTATCCATGAATGCAAATATGTGTATGAATACATTCTTCCTTATTTCCACGGTCGTTTGCCTAGTACATGTCCTCATTACCACCCATCCCCTCTATACTTGTTTTGTCATCTTTGGTTTTCAGTAGTTTATCATTATTGTTGATAGCCCTTGTGGTAATACTTGCATATTTTGATATGTTCACAGATAATGCAGTTCACAATTTGATAACAAAAATGCCTTATTGTACTGGTTCTTTACCTGCAGTTGAGCTTTCTTTTTGGTACATAATATTGCCAGAATAATCTCTCTTACTGACTGATCCAGTCATGTCATTCTTCTGCTTAAAAATCTTCAGTCTTACCTCTTGACCCAAGTGAAGTTCATAATCCTTTGGCATTTAAGGCCCTTCACAATCTGTTAACAACTTTTAAAAAGTTTTATTTATTTGAGACAATGGGGTTAAGTGACTTGCCCAAGGTTACACAACTAGGCAATTATTAAGTGTCTGAGGCCGCATTTGAACTCGGGTGCTCCTGAGTCCAGCGCTGGCACTCTATCTACTGTGCCACTTATCTTACCCCACCCCAAAAACTGTTAGCACTTTACCTCTCAAGCCTTCTTTTATTATTCCTCTCCCTGAATTTCATTATTCCTCTCCCTATATTCCAAACTGGGTAATTCCATGCCTCCTAACCACACACCACACTCACCTTTCCTTTACCCTGGTTGTTCCCTAGATCTGACGTATCCTCCATCTCTGGGCCTGTTGGATCCATGTTCTAAAGCCCATTTCAAATACTCCCTCCTTTAGGAGATCAAACTTGATCATCATGTTTTTATTTTCTTCCCTTTGATAACTAAATAGAACATTTATAAAGTGATCACTAAGTGCAAAATGCTATAGATATGAACAGGAAATAAGACAGGCCTTGCCCCTAAGGAGCTCCCATTCTAATAGGGAGAGGGGAGACAAGGCACATAGAAGCATTTAGCTGGAAGTCAATTAGAAGGGTTTCAGGGTTTTTGAGGGCAGCAAGAAAGTAGGTGACAATACCTCTTTCATGTTATTTCGACTGATGAGATCATATCAGTTTCTGATGTTGAATTATTTAATAGTGCCAGGGTCTGGGTGCCCAGAACTTTCTTTTCTGGATCTGCAATATTTGTGGTTGTAGAACCTTCTGGAGAAGTTAGCTGCTAATTAGCTGCTTCTGGGAGTGATGGTCAAAGGTGGTGGCCTGAACCATTTTCAAAGCATCTATCTGTTTCCATCAGGATCTGAGGGGAGATTGTGGTGTTGACTTTTTATTACATGGTGCCTCCTGTCTCTCCTTCAAGAGTGCCTCACTGCCTCACATTGGCTGCCCTGCATTTTCTGTAAATGGTGGTCAGACCACTGAACTTACCTCTGCCAGTGGTATAGTGGATAGATTGCTTTGGGGTCAAGAAGACCTGAATTCCAATCTGACTTTATTTGGGCAAGTCATATAACCTCAGTTTCCTTAACTGTAAAATGAGGATAATAATATTGCATGAGAATCAAATGAGATATTTATAAAGCACTTAGCATGCTACTGTAGTAGGTCCTCTATACATGCTCTTTTTATTGACCATATTTATCCATTTATCTTAAAATGCATCTATGGATACATCTATGTGGTCATGTGTTTGTGTTTGAGTATGGGTGCATGTGTGGGGTTGTTTACATATTAATTGCATTGGATTAGCACTTTCATGAATGAGGGAGAACCATTGATTAAGTTCTTAGTATGTTAAATACTGTCAAGTTCTGGGGATATAAAAACAAATGTTCCTGCTTTCCTGGAGGTTTCATTTTAATAGACAGAGGAAACATTCTAAGCTTATATTTTAATAGGAGACATTGCTCAGAGTTTTGATTTGGGGAGTTTGGTATTATATATCCATATATAGTATAAACCTTTGCTAGAAGCAATGGTAGTATCAATTTGCTCACTGTTTCCAGGAGAAGAAGTAGAAAACTAATTGAGGAAGGGATGGAAATAGGTTTCTGGTGGAAAGACTGATGACAAGGTTGTATTTATACGAGGCATGATTTAGAGCTGGCTAGAGTCCCTCACCCTCATTCCCTGTTATACAGTCCAGGGTAATGCCATCCTCCTGACCTCCCAGGCTCACAGTCTAGGACTCCTCACTCTCTCTCCCCTATATCTAAACTGTTGTCAAGACCTGTTGATTTCACCTTTGCACCATTTCTCAAATCTGCCCGCTTCTCTCCTCTGAAGCTGCCCCCACCCTGGTGCAAGCCCTCATCGCCTCACACCTGGATGACTGCAATAGCTGGGGGGGGGGGGGTTCTGCCTGCCTCAAATCTCTCCCCATTCCAACCCATCCTCCATTCAGCCACTAAAATGATTTTCCTGAAACACAGGTCTGATCATGTCACAACACCCCTTCCCCCAACCTTCTCCATAAATTCCAGTGGCTCCCTTTTGCCTCCAGGATCAAATACATGCTTTATTTGGCATTCAAACCCCTTTATAATTTAGCCCCATCCTACCTTTCCAGTCTTCCTTCCCATCACATACTCTTCAATTTAGTGACACTGGCCTCATAGCTGGTCCACGATCAAGGTACTCCATCTCTAGGTCTGAACATTTTCCCTTTCTCTCAAGCCTAGACTTCTCTCCCTCCTATCTCCTCCTAACTGACTTCTCTTTAAGTTCCTGCTTAAGAAACCTTTCCCAATCCCTCTTAATTCTGGCACTTTCCTTCTCTATTCACATTTATACTGTGTATAGTTTGTACATATTTGTTTGTTGTTTACCCAATTAGATTGTAAGCTCCTTGAGAACAAGAACTATCTTTTACCTTTTTTTTGTATCCACAGTGACTAGATGTCACTGACAGTATAGTAGGTGTTTATTAAATATTTGACTGAGTGTGTTAACCAACAATCATTTATCAAAGTGCTATGGGTCAGTCACTGTCCTAGTCACTGGAGATAGAGTGAAAGGCAAAAAACAGTCCCTGCCCTTAGAGAGCTCCATTCTAATAGACCCAGAGAGACTAAATGATCTATCCATTATTACTGAAAATGTTGTAATCAATATGGGATCTCATCAGTATGACTATTAGCCCCACCTGTGTAGGTCATAATTGGTGTTATATAGTTAATAAGTGGGGGAACTATCTTTATGTGTGAGTATATGTGGGGGTGATTAGGAGGTGATAGGGGAAAGACCTGACTCTAGAAGGTCAAGGTCTCCCATTGATCATCAACTGTCTTTATGCTCACTGAACTCACAAGGGTTAATGAGGCTGGTGATTTTGCACAACGCCCCCACACTTTAATCAATCTTATGTTCAAGTCATGACATCACTTTCCTGATGTCATGGTCTTCGATTCCAAAGGACCACAACTAGTACCATTATTATCTATTATTATTACACAATTTAATATAATAATTATTATAATAATTATTATTATTATAAGATTTATTGACTAAGCTCATAGATGACAGATGGCTGGATGAGTGATGTCCTGGCAAAAGTTCACAGGTGTCCTGGAAGGAAAACATAGGGGAGGGAGAGTTCTAGCCTTATTTTTCTCTAGATAAAATTAATGATCTTTCCTTTAGTTTTAATTCAGTTAAAAAAAGAATTCTTAAAATTTTAGAGACAGAGTGCTTTCATTTTATTTTATGCTAGGGTTAAGTGACTTGCCCAAGGTCACACAATTAGGTAATTATTAAGTGAGCTTTTGAACTCAAGTTCTCCTTACTCCAGGACCAGTACTCCATCCACTGTACCACCTAGATGCCTCTAGAGTATTCCTATTAAAGAGAAAATATGGTCTAGGGGCTCACTGATGGACAGATTTAGGGTCAAATTGTTCTAATACTTATATAAACTTGGACAAGTCATTAATGGTTCATATGCTTTAGCACTTATTTATTCTTTTATAGGCAAGTTGTGACTAGACATTGGTGAAGGAAATTTCCCCACCAGGAGTTCCCTCACTAAATGAAATCATAGGTTGGAATCTTCATGTAAAACCCCAGGGGTCTACTGGAAAAAAGATATAAACTTGACAAACTTTTCTATTTAATATGCATTTTCTCCATTAAATTCATAAGTCTAGATAATCTACGAAGCAATAAATGAAGTCCTGATCTTTAGCTTATAGATTTCTACAAATTTAATGATCAGCTTGTCTCATGGTCCCAGCTCTCCCCACTCCATCCCAATTACTATATAGACATGTATATGTGTGTGTGTGTGTGTGTGTGTGTGTGTGTGTAGGGTGAGAAATGCCACTAATCTAGGTTCCCAAGACTCTATTCCTCAGCATCCTGGTCCCTACCACAATGCTACCTCTGTCTTTTCTTTCAGGGAGCCGAGAAGCGGCCTTCACCTATGCAGTCATTGCTGCTGGAGTGGCTCATGCCATTACAGCCGCCTGTACCCAGGGTAACCTGAGTGACTGTGGCTGTGACAAGGAGAAGCAGGGTCAATATCACCGGGACGAAGGCTGGAAGTGGGGCGGCTGCTCCGCTGATATCCGCTATGGCATCGGCTTTGCCAAAGTCTTCGTGGATGCGAGGGAGATTAAACAGAATGCTAGGACCCTCATGAACTTACACAATAATGAGGCTGGACGCAAGGTAGGCAGTCTGTGGGATCTGGGATGTGTTGGGGAGGGCAGGATATCAGCTATCAATTAGATATAAAAAAGTGTGTAAATAAGACATTTATATAGTTTATATGTGGTTTATCTATAAATATATATTTAACATATATTTATAAAATACATTCCACTATTACAAAAAATACTGCAAAAAATACAAATGATACAGTTCTTGAGTTTGTGTTGTCTGAATCTATGATTTCATCAGTATGGGGGAACTCCTTTGATGCAAATCTGCCATTTGTCTCTAACTTTCTGTCTTAGAGAGTTGCCAGAAGGCCCTGAAATGGGGTAAATGACCTGCTCTTGGATCACAGTTCCTATGTTTCAGATGAGTGTTTGATGTCCCTATACCCATTGTGCTGCCCATCTGTATACCCACATACAATGATTTAAGGTTGCTGTTATTTCACTTCTTCCCCTCATCAATGAAGCCAAAACAAGATTAAAGCCCAACTTGTTTCTTAGAATTCTGGAGCTTTTTGGAACCTCTCTAAGTGCCTAAAATATTTCGATTGACTTCAACATGAGTCGGCAGCTCCTGAAAAAGCTCACATGACCTTGAGTAGTATTCATAGAATTTTAGTGGTCAGGTCAGAACTGGTGATTGATTGATTGGAAATCAGACCATATCTGAAAGATGGAATTAAGTTCTGGCAATTGCATCTTGAGAATAACTGATAGAGAGTGATCAGAATGGTGAGAGATATGGAAACTGTGTCTTGCAGAGTTTGGAAGCTCCCATTTGCTGCCTTCAAAAATCTGAAGGTTTTTTCCTATGGAAGCTTCTGCTTAGATTTCAGAGGGGCCGATTAGGACCAAGGAGTGAGATACAGGGAGACAGAATTTGGCTTTGAGAGATGAATTCATTACCAATGAAATGAAATGGGCTGCTCCATGTATTCTTGGTCAGTGGAAGACTCCAAATAGGGACCAGATGACAACACGTGTTAGAATGTTGTAAAGGGAACTCATGCTGGAGATTGAAATTAAATTGAATGTTCTTTAAAGTGCTTCACAATTCTAGAATTGTATGATTCTAAGCCATGATGATGTGGCCCTTATTGTGTGAGTGTGTGTGTGTGTGTGTGTGTGTATGTATGTGTGTGTGATTGTTATTACTGATGAAGATGAAGACTGGATGTAGTTGCTGAATCACTGTCAGTGTCCTTTGAGAGATCCTGGGGAACAAACTGAAATGGTGCAAATTTTTTCCAATTTTTGGACAAAGAACTTGACTTCTGATTTCTGGCAAGATTCTAGAACACCATAAAGGATGGGCTAATGAACATCTAGAAAAGGAAGCTATTCTCCCAAAGACCCATCATAATTAAATCAGGAGCAAATTATAACAACTTAACCTCATTTCTTTGTTTTTGCTCAGGATTACTATACTGAAAAGTCAGAGAAATGTTGTAGGCATAGTTTACCAAGATTTAAAAAAATGTTTGACACAATCCCTCAAACTACATTTGTAGATCAAGTTAGAGATGAACAGCTATGTTTTAGAACTGGTTGACTGTCCAAACCCCAAGAGTGGAAGTATGGAAGATAGGTCTCTGCTAAAATATCCTAGAGATTTCTGTTTGAGTCTTTGCTGTTTAATTTTTTATAAATACATGATTTGACCTAAGACAGTGCCATGACACTAGGAAGGACAATCAAAACACTGGAAGACCAAAATAGGATCCAAGGTCAACAAGCATTCATTAAACACTCTATAACCTACATGATGTAGGCACTGTGGACGCAAATACAAAGAATGACACAATTCCTGTTCTTAAGGAGTTTTTGTCCTGACTGGAGGGAAGACAAATAAATGAATACAAAATAGTTAAATAGTCAGGGAGGGAAGGTTTTAGCAGTTGGGATGAGGAAAGGCTTCAGGTCTAAGGTGGTGTCTGAACTGAAACATAAGGAGAATGATGCTAAGAGGTGAATATAAAGAGGAGAGAGTACATTCCAATCATGGATTACTGTCAGTGCAAAAGCATGAAGGTGGGAAATGGAATATCATTTGGTTTTTCTTTTGCTATTTTAAATTTCAGTTTATTTATTTTAAGTATTCATTTAAAAATTGAGTCCTAAATTTTCTTTTTCCCTCCCCTCCCACATTGAGAATGCAAACAATATATCAATTATATGCATGAAGTCATTCAAAGCATATTTCTATATTAACCAATTGCAAAAAGAAAACAACAAATAACATAAAGAAACTAAACAAAGTATGCTTTAATCTGCGCTCAAGACTCTATTAGTTCTTTATCTGGAGGTGGGTAGTATTTTTCATCATGGGTCCTTTGGAATTGTCTTAGATCATTGTGTTTATCAGAAAGTCTTTCACAGTTAATTATTTTTTCCAATATTGCAATTTCTATCTATGATGTTCTTTTGGTTTAGCTCATTTCACTTTGTATCAGTTCCCCCCGCCCCAGGTTTTTCTGAAACTATCCTGCTCATCATATCTTATATCACAATAGGATTTTATCACAACCATATACTACAATGTTATCAACTATCCCCAATTGATGGTATCCCTTCAATTTCCAAAAAGCTACCACAAAAATTTTTATATGCATAGGAACCTTTCCCTTTTCTTTGATCTTTTTGGGATACAGAAGTAATATTGTGGGTTCAAAGGGAATGTACAACTTTATAGCTCTTGGGGCTTTGTTCCAAATTATTCTCTAGAATGGTTGAACCAGTTCACAACTCCATCAACAATGATTCATTAATACATCTATTTTCCATGTCTCTTCTAGCATTTATATTTTTCTTTTCTGTCATATTAGCCAATCTGGCGATGTAAGTTGGTAACTCAGAGATGTTTTAATTTGCATCTCTCTAATTTAAAGCATGCTGATGTGGCTAGTTGATAGCTTTAATTCCTTCTTTTGAAAATTGAAAACTCTTCAATCTCTTTGTCAACTGGAGAATGGCTCTTAGTTTTATAATTTACTAAATGATGAAGAATGAGTCCCTTCTCAGAGAAACTTACTGTAAAAATTTTCCCCAGTTTCCTTTCCTTCTCATTTTGATATTAATTTCAAGTAATCAAAATTGTTCATTTTACTTCTTGTGATCCTCTCTGTCTCTTGTTGATTATAAACTTTCCTTATCCATAGATATGACTGGTCTTTTTCCATGCTCCACTAATTTGCTTATGATTTTACCCTTTATGTTTTAAATTATTCACCCAGTTTAACCTTATTTTGGTATAAATTGTAAAATGTTGGTGTTATGTCTGGCATTTGCCAAACTGCTTTCTAATTTTCCCAGCAATTTTTGACAAATCGTAACTTCTTACTCAACAGCTTGGCTCTTTGGGTTTACCAAACACCAGGTCACAATGATCATTTACTATTGTGTATTGTGTATCTAATCTATTCTATTGCTCTGATATTCTAAAGATGGAGTATCATTTGTGAGGAATAGAGATAGTGATAGTCTGGGCAGGATATCAGAGTTTCTGATGAGTAATAATGTACACAGAGGCTGAAAAGATCTCGAGACATGGGGATATCCAGGAAAATCTGAGAAGATAAAATTGAATAAGGAAAGGAGTAGAGTTCTATTGCTGTGTTCAATAAATCAACTTTACAAGTTTGATATATGACTAGGCAGGAGTTTGCTAAAAAACTCAGGTGTTTAATGGGTTGGAAGCTTAATAATATGAGCAAACAGTATGATATAGCAGCCAAGAAAGATAAAATGATCTTAGTCTGCATTAAGAGAGGAATATAGCACCTAGGACTAAGGGGATTGATAATCCTTCTGTCTGCTGCCCTTGTCAGATCACATCCTGATTATTGTGTTCAGTTACCAGTGGCATATTATAGGAAGGGCATTGGTAGGTGGAAGCTCATCTAGAAGAAGGTGATTGAGATGGAGAAGGGCCTTGAGATCATGCCATATAGTTGACTGAGGGAGTGGGGAATGTTTAGCCTGGGGAAAAAAGAAGACTTGGGTAGGGGTGGGGCAGGATAGCTATTTTCAGGTATTTGAACGGCTGTCACATGGAAGAGGGATTAGATTTGTTTTTCATGAGCCCAAGGGTTATAAAGAGGCAAATTTAGGTTAGGTTTGATGAAAGGAGAAATTTCTTAATAAGTAGAGCTGTCCCATAATAGAATGGGCAGCCTTGGGGGAGTGGTGGGTTGTAACCCTTACCTCCAACCCCTCCCTCACTAACATCTTCCAACAAAGACTGCATGAGCACTTGGATAGTTTGAGCTTAATAGATGCTTATTGATTGATATATTACACAGGATGGCCTCTTAGGTCTCTTTTAACTTTATGATTGGTGAGATTCTGAGGTTCTGGGATTGAGGTAACTGGGGTGGAGGTGGGGGAGAGGCAGCTATGTTGTCAAACTAAGCAATCCATAATGTTCCCAAGGAATAGCTGAATCAGATTAAAATGTAATTAGGGAATGTTTAACAAAATAAAAATATAATACAGCATAAATTGTGTTAATTTGTGGTCTTCCAAGTCAATATACAGCCAATCAATAACATCTATTTTTATTTGAGTTTGATACCACTAGTGTAGACAGATTTAAAAGTCTTGGAAGCCATTTAATGTCTCCAGGCCTCTGTTTCCTCATTTGAAAGTTTCAGTTCAATCCAGCAAGCACAAAGTGGTTACCTACACTAGACTGTGCTGGGTGGTAGGCCTACGAACCCAAAAACTAAATGAAAATTGGGGGTGTTGGTTAGATGCAGTTCTTAACCTGTGGCCCATGAGTTTTTTTTTAATATTTTGCTATTTCAATATAATGTGTTTCTCTTGTAATCTTATGCATTTTATTTTTTGCATTTAAAAAGATGATTCTTAGAATCATCCTTAGGCTTCTCCAGATTGCCAGAGGGGTCTATAAACATACAAAAAAAGATGAAGAACCCTTGGATTAGACAATCTCTAAATTCTCTACTGTCTCTTAAAACTTATCAGTCTATCAGTCTATGAGATCATAATGAGCACAGCACAGCCTTTAGACCCTTGCATCCTTCTCCCCAAAGAAAGGAAGTGTGAACTGATAGAGAGAGTCAAAGGTAGAGAGTCAGGAAACCTGGGACCATTCACAAACTGGATGCCCTTGTACATCTATTTCCTTATTCATCAATTGGGATACATATCGCTGGCCTGCCTCCCATAAGCAGATTGTTGACTAGATCCAATGTTTAAAAGTGTGTAAAAGTCCTAAACAATGAAAAAAAATGGGAAAAAATGGAAAAGACTATACAGCTTCAAGAAAAAGAGACTGCAAGGCCCCTCTGTCTGAGGTCTTGGGAGCTGGTGATAGCAGCCTCTGCTACTGTGTAGCTGACTTGGATTCTCTTCAGGCTCCGACATGCCTCCTCATCAGCACAATAATTGCTATAGGGATCACTTTCCACCCGGCTGGCTGGCTCCCCGACACATCCAGAAGTAGTGGGTTGGCAGGAGATCCCAGAGTGCCTCCCTCTCTCTTTCTCTTTCCCTCCTCTGATGGAATGGAAAACATACTGACCAGGGTTATCTGATGTGAAAGCAGGCTGGAAATATGTGTGAGTGGGGTGTAGTCATATTGGGGGGCAGGGCAATATTATAGAATGACAGAATCTTCCTAAAGGATTGATTCTGATCAAAAACCTTCCCTTGCCAGCTATTTAAGTTCCTACCTGATCTTTCCAGATTTGTCTTTCATTTATCCAGTGTTGTCACCCAATTGGACTACTTTTTTTCCTTCACTCTCTGATCATCGTATATTAATATTTCTCACATCCATTCTCTTATTAATGTTATTCCTTCCCCTTTGGAATGCCCCTTTGAGCTCTAATTTTTGACCATCCTTCAAAGCCCAACTCAAATATTGCCCCTCTTCACAGCCACTTTGTTAGTATTTCACTTGTGGTACTTCTCCTATTCTGTCTCCTACTAGAATTCTCTGTGCATATAGCTTATCAGTCACACTAGAATGTTAGTAAGCTTCTTCTGAGCAGGGACTGGGTCCTGGCCATCTTGGCATCTTCCTCTATTGACTTGCATAGAGCCTTGGGTGTAATTGGTACTCAGTAACTCTTGTTGAGTAGAGTTACAAAATGCCACCTCTGGAAGGAATCCTTGAAGTCATTTTACCATAGAGGAAACTGAGGCTTAAGAAATTTAAAGTTCAGAATCTAGACTTCTAGCTCTAGCTCAAAGTCATTTCCTTTAGACAAGATCATAGGATTTAGAGTTCAAAGGAGGTTTTGGAGGGCACTGAATCCACCCTTCCTTCATTTTGCAGATGAAGAAACAGAGGCTTATAGGTTAAGTGATTTGATCAGTGCTCCACCTCCAATAAATATCTGAGGCTGGATATGAATTCAGGTCTTTGTGACTATAGGTCCAATGTTCTATCTACTGTGACACCTTGCCGATTCTGGTAGGAGGCAAATTAGAGTGCAGTGTAGATATACTGATATTAAAGATGAGCCCAACCATATTAAGACATGCTAAGTGCATTTTAGGGAAAGTACATACATGATAGGGTATAATAAGGGGTAATATTTGGTCAGATGGTGAAACCTGAGCAGCTTATCTTTTGTGTCTTTCTACATTTCTTCCCTGTATCCCCTTGACTCTCTCCCAAATGGTCCCTGATTTGTGGGCCTCCCAAGACTGACCTTCCCTAGAGTATCTCATGTTTAAGACCTTCTCTTCTTCTTCCTACTACAGAAACTGATTAGTCCTGTGCCTTCTCCTTTCTTCTTCCCTCTTTATTCACCTGAGGAGTCTATTTGAAGTAGGGAATAAAATGATTAATCACTGTGTTACTCTGTTGAGGGGTTATTTTCATTTAATGGTAGTGTTTGGAAGACTTAAATACTTTAGTCTAAAGGAATGCATTTTTAACTGTAGATTTAAGAACCTGGTGGTAATATTTTGGAACTGGGGCGGGGAAGACTTTCACATTGACTCTCACTATCATACCATGTGATTACACACTGTAGGACTGATCCTATTCAGTCCTTCTGTTTCCTGGAAGGGAACTGGAAGGAAGATGAGCTGGAGGTCTGAATATCACCATCTGCTGGGATAACTGGGCAGCTGTGAGAAGGCAAGCCCTCTTTCATCCTTTTCCACATTTCTCTATTCTCTCTTCCATAGTTCATCCTCAGACTGACAAGCCAACCACAAGAGAACTGTGCATTTTTTTTCTTCTGGGTCCCTGCCTCTTGGCACCATCTGGCCTCAATGACCTTCCAGGACCCTGCTGGATTTAAATCTATGATCTTAAGATCTAACCCCAGTTGGCTACTGCTTCTCCAGCTCCACTTCCTGGGCTTGTAAGATCATAGGTCATGAGCTTGGAAGGCACCTTGGGGTGCCTCTCATTTTACAGATGAGGAAATTAAGGCTCAGAACTCCTTTAATAGAGGATAAGGGTCTTATTGTAGTTAAACAGGTATTTAAAAAGCAGTAGGAATTCAAACCCATATCCTTTACATTTAAGTTTCTTCCATCAATAATAATATCTGATATTTATATATGCATCACATTCATACATGTACACATGTATGCATACATACGTGTACACTCATGTTTATACATTATATAAATACACACATGTGTATATTTATGTTTATATATTATATAGACATACATATGTGCATATTCATTATATTATATAGATGCCTTTACAGGCTTTTTTTGGAGCCTCAACAATTCTATGGAATAATTATCACTGATTTTTAACATGATTAATATTATTATATAGAGGAAGTATATATATATTATACCCATTACAAGCACATGTACTACATATTTGCACACTTCAGAGATGCACACTCCTTTACACACATCAGATATCATGGTCCCCGCTTTACAAATAAGGAAGTAAAGGCTTAGAGAGAGAGAGAGAGGTTAGAATCCTTGAGTTTTGTCTCTCTGCTAATTCCTACCAGAGACTTTGAGTCTATTGTGTTAGTTTGAGTATATTTATGAGTGTGTGCATGTGGTGGGGAGGGGACCTGTTTGAGAGACAGATACAACTATTACTTTCTTTTCTATGGGTATCCCGGAAAGGGGAAGAGGATAAGTTTATCAGAAGCTCCCAAAACAGGACTAAGGTACTTCAAGACCTCTTTGTTCCAGGCTGGACCAGAACAAGACTGTGGGCTAGCCCTTTGGGGACTGACCCCAGTCTGACTGGCCTCCTGCCTCTGACTGCTCTCAGCAGCCCCTAATCCCCAAGGAGTTAGAGTTGCTGTTCTTCTAAGGATCAAGGGGATGGATGTGTTTGAGAAGTGAGAGTGTGTGCCTGTGTCCTTCAAGTCTTCAAAGGAGAGGAAGAGAGCCACTTCAGAGAACTATGTCTCTATCAGTGGCTGTCAGGGATTGAGATGAAGGGGAAAGGAGTGTGGGACACTTCTATTGTTCTTAGGTCCTGTCATGCTGTGTCACTTGCTTGCTCTGTGTGGGTGGTGAGGACAAGATCAAATTGTTTTTTTTTCCCTTCGGGCAGCTCTCTCTCTCTCTCTCTCTCTCTCTCTCTCTCTCTCTCTCTCTCTCTCTCTCTCTCTCTCCCCATCCCCCTTCCTTGAACAGCAAGCCTGTGTGTTAGGGCTACCTCATACCGTCTCCTGAGTCACCATGATCCATCATTACCTGGGAGGCTATGACCAGAGAGAAAGGGTACCTCAAGGTGGCTTCTGATTGGCAGTCACTTCCCAGACCACGGACAGAGCAGTTCCAGTCATTTGTGGGAAAGAAAGGACTCAGGGTGATACTTTCTTAAGCTGTGGGGTCTTGTCTGGGACTGTCTGGAATGAGGAGAGCTCTGGGGAAGTGTGAGGATGAGACATGCTTTCCCTCCCAGGAATCTCTTGTATGGGGCTGAGAATTGCCCTGAGGCCAGGTGAGGAAGTGGTTTCTAGTATTCAGCCTCAATCAAAGTCCTGTTACTCTTGCAAAAAAAGACTTTAGCCTCAAATTCATCACTGCGACCAAGTGGGATTTTTACCAAGGATGCAAGGATGATTCAACAGTAGGAAAACAATCTAGGAAGAAGTCTGCTGAGGAAAGGAATCAGCGTGCCAGACATAACAGTAATCCACTGCTACGAAGGCATGTGTTGTAGTGACTGGAGCTCTGGGCCTGGAGTCAGGAACATCTGTTTTCAGATTCCACTCTGAGCCTTTTTACCTGTGTGATCTCGGACTGTGTGAGTCATTCTCTGGACTTGGGTTTCCTTGTCTGTAAAATAAGTAAATTAGGATCAATGCCTTTCAGCTTGAAAGTCTGTAATTCTATGGCTAATAAGCAATTGGTAAATAGGTATTGTGTCCTGAATGAATACCAAGCACTGTACTGAGGTGTAGTGGAGAAGTCCTAAGACCCCATGTTTGGCCAAAAGCGGCTGAAAGCCTAACTGGGGAGATAAGGCTAGTGGTCAGTTTTTTCTTCCATCTCAAGGTTGTCTGTGTGTGTGTGTGTGTGTGTGTGTGTGTGTGTGTGTGTGTGTGTGTGTCTTGGTTTTCTTCCTATTTCCTTCTTGTACAATTTCCATTGTAGCTTCTGCTACTTGAGGGAAGGGATTTGTTTTTTTGGTTTCACCAGTACCTGAGTCCTACATAGCAGGCATTTAAGGAATGCTAGTAAGCATTTACTATATTGAAAATTCAAACCCACAAAAAATTTCCTAACTATATAAGGCCGGACTCCATATATGTTAAAAGACTGATCGAGCCTACACAAAGCTAAATGAAACCTCTGCACAGAAATTAAAGCTACAGATCTCACCAAAGACAAGATACAAAGAAGTTGTCAATGGTAGACATCGTGGAGGATCTTCAGGGAAGATCTGTCTCTGGCGGGGAAAAGGGGAAGTAAAGCCCAGGGAAGTGGGAGAGTGGGAAAGCCAGGGGGAGCACAGTGTAGTCCAGGTCCTGACAACTTGTCAACAGCATAGGTCCTGGCAGTTAGATAGCAAGCCAGGAGGGAGGGTCCCAACTCCAAACAAAGTCTGAATGGGAACATTGGGGAAAAAGACAGGACTGAATTGGGAACAAACCCCTGCATAGGCAGAACCTGGACATTAAAGGAGGAAATAAATCTCTGCAAAGGCAAGGCCCAGACTTCATAGGCAACGTCTTGACCAACAGCAAGCCAGGGATTAGACTCCAGGCCCAGCATAAACAAACTTGGATCTATACTCCTTATATTCTAGGATTAGAGCTCAGACATTTCAAGATGGACAAAAAAGCTAAAAGAGTGCTCACTATAGAAGGCTACTATATTGATAAAGATGCTAACAATGCCACCTTAGAAGAAAACAGTGAAAAATTATCTACAGGGGAAGTCTCAAAAAAGTCTATGAACTGGGGGTGGCTAGGTGGCACAATGGGTAAAGCACCGGCTCTGGAGTCAGGAGGACCTGAGTTCAAATGCGGCCTCAGACACTTAATAATTACCTAGCTGTGTGGCCTTGGGCAAATCACTTAACCCCATTGCCTTGCAAAAACCTAAAAAAAAAAGTCTATGAATTGGACTAAAATCCAAAAATTCACAGATGAGCTTAAAAAGAAGTTAAAAACCAAAGAAGAGAAGAAGATGAAAAATAGAAAAAAGAAGTGAGAGTCATGCAGGAAAATTGTGAAAAATTGACCAGAGAATTCAGCACTTTTCAAAGTAAAAATAAGCAACTAGAAAAGAATGTATCAGACTACCCCTGCTCCAGGGGCTCGTAGAAGAGTGAAGTCCCTGTGGGTAGGTGGGCTTAGGGAGGGCTTCAATGAGGCAGAGCTTAAGCTGGTCCTTGATGGATGAATTCAGGCAGGCTGGATCAGGGTTTTTATTATTATTTTTTAATTTAATATTTATTCTCATTTTGTACAAACTGTTTTTTTATACATTAATAAAATATTCTTGTTTAAGAGTAAACAAAATGGTGGGGGGGGAGGAAGGAAAAGCAATTTCCCTATGTCAGGATAGCTATGGAGAGTTAACCTAGAGAGGTTGGTTGGGGCCAATTTCTCTGGTTTTTCATTTAGTACCCATCCCTCTTTCCTGTCTCCTTTGCATGTAATCTCTTGGAATTATATCTGTTTTAAAAGTTTATAGTATTTAAAAGGGAAGACTAAATTCATAAATAATCAAATAAATAATGCAAAGATCATGAAATTTGAGAGTGGGATGGAGCCTTTAAAATCATTTGGTCCAGTTCCTTTTTTACTGAGGTTCAGAGGGAAGAAATAACTTGCTCAACATCACAGAGATTGTAAGTCATAATGTTGGGATTTGAAATTGGGTCTCTTGGTGCCTGATTGTTCCCCTAGCTTATGCTAGCATCCTCCTATGACTGCCTGGCAAGTGAAAATGACTCAGACTCTGTCAGCAACCTTGGTCCATTGGGTCCATCATCATCATCATCATCATCATCATCATCATCATCATCATCATCATCATCATCATCATCATCATCACCTCTAAGCCAAGAACTTAGTCTTGAACTCCTTCTTCATTGATATGGTCCCTTCTGACACCCTCTGAATTCCTCTGGCCCCACTCTCCACCTGCTTTTCCAGGCTCCAGCTCTTCATGACTCTGTAATTCTTCTTGGTGGAGGCTCCCCCTTAAATATAGATGGACATTCGTTCATGACATAGTAGATGGTCTTCAAGAGATGCTGTGCCAAAGCATTTATTGCCCATGGCTAACCTACCAGTTGGTTAGTCAGTAAGCAGTATTTACCAAGAGCTAGGTGCTGTGCAAAGTGTTGAGGATACAAAGGAAAAAAACAACATTAACAAAAACAAACCTAACACAAAGAAGTCTCTCTCCTCAAGGAGTTCCCCTTCTAATGGGAAAAACATGTAAATGATGGGATCCATTTAAAGAAGGCCATGTATGTATATTTATATGATATAATGTATTACATATAGGAGTAGAATATCTAATTTACATATTCATTATAATTTAATATATTATATGTGTTATGTAATGTGTATAATTGACATGAGACACATAACATTTAGGACATGTGCATTTATTTATAAAGGTAACTTGCATTTTTATGCATCTCTTCATTTACATGCTTCTCCCATATTTCTATATAAATAAATATACATAAATTTGTGTATACATGCACACACACATAATGTACATACACACAAGAGAGAGGGAGAGGAATAGTGCATACTCTCTGACTAACTATTTCTCAAGGTTATGGACATCATGAAGGGCGGAGATGTCTTTTTTCTAATGCCATCAGCTTGGGCCTCCATCAGTAATGTTTCTCCCTCTGTTAGGTACCAATGACAAGTGGTCCTCTACTTCCATTTAATCACTAAGCATCAATTAGTTTTTATAAAGGGATATTTATTTCAAAGACATGACAACAAGAAATGTATTAATATTTTTTCCCAATACTTTGGGGAATATGCTTCCCCTCTTCCAATTTAGTCTCTGGGAAGAGTGGGTTCAAACTTAGCTCAGTTTTTACATAGCTTTGGTTTCATCAAGTTCACATCCAAATATAGTCATTACTATTAGAAAAACCCTTGTCTAGTTGGGGTGGCTAAGTGGCGCAGTGGATACAGCACCAGCCCTGCAGTCAGGTGTACCTGAGTTCAAATCTGGCCTTAGACACTTAATAATTGCCTAGCTGTGTGGTCTTGGGCAAGTCACTTAATCCCATTTGCCTTGCAAAAACCTAAAAAAAACTCCATTGCCTTAAATAAATTAAAAAAAAATAAAGAAAAACCCTCTAACCTACTGTTGACCTAGGTTCCCCAAAAGGCCATTCTTTGTTCCTTGGTAGCATTAATCTTGAACTCTCATCAAAACCAGATAGTGGGATGCTCTGATATTCACTAAAAATGAAAAAGAACCAATGTTGAGTCAAACAAAGAATTCTGACCTATATTCACAGATCCATATGGTTTCCTTAGAACAGAGTAGGCCCATGATCTAGTGATGAACTTTTCTAAACTTGCTAATAACCTGGTTCTCATATGAAGGATACCCAGGGCCTGACAGTGTTCCTACTCAAAGTCTTTCCAGCTTGGTTGGCTTTAGTAAAGCTTGCATTCTTCTTCCAAAGAACCAAAGATAATCCTTATACCACAGCATCAGGATTTAATAGGAAGGTCAGTCTATTGCTCCATTTAAAAGGTCCATCAAAGGGGCGGCTAGGTGGTGCGGTGGATAGAGCACTGGCCTTGGAGTCAGGAGTACCTGGGTTCAAATCCGACTTCAGACACTTAATAATCACCTAGCCATGTGGCCTTGGGCAAGCCACTTAACTCTATTGCCTTGCAAAATCTAAAAAAATAAATAAATAAAAGATCCATCAGTCATAAATGACCAGCTGGTGAGGCTTGTGCTACTATGTTCTCACACACATACTCAAATGATGACTAGTTTTCTCCTTTCCTTTAAGTTCAACTACAGTACAATTTATTATTTTCTATGGTAACTGTCTTTCAATTAGAAAACAGCAGCAAAGTTCATGAATCATTCTTCCCTAGAAGAGGAAAGTCTCTCTTTCTCTTTACATAACTAGAGGAGAGATGAGTATGACCACAGGGAAGATGACTATGTGAATGGGGGGAGGGCTTGGAAGGGTGGAGAATTTCCTTGGAAGGTAGAAATGCAAAAGGTATGGTTTAGCAACTACCTTGGACACTCATGTAGTAAGGGGTGGGGAGTTAGACAAAGAAGGAGGAAGGAAAGAAGGAAGGGAGCAGGGCCAGGAAGGGATGAAGTTATCCTTGAGGGATGTTTGGGGGACCCTAGTGGAGGGATGGAAAACAGAAGGAAGTCCTTATTCACTGCTCTTGTCCTAAACTGAGCTGGCCTGAACTCTCATGGTTAAAGAAAAAGACCTTAAATTGGTTTAGTGGAGGAAAGAAGGACCACAAATCTGAGCTCAGACAGAGAAAAGTCCTTTGCCTCTCCCTTCGAGCCCTTTAGGTGCCATTTAATAGACCAAAGGAAGCTGAAAGTGAGGACTAGAGTTTGAGCTGAATCTTGTGAACAATTTCCTCTTTAAATCAAGGGCCATGGTCATACTCTCCCAAGCTTCAATGACTCCCTCTCCCACCTCCAAATTTCTTCAATGCTTTTCTTTGCATTGGGTGCCACTGGTCTTCTGATATGTTTAATCTTGGGAATCCAACATATAATAGAATTTTAAAAAATCACTTAATCCCAAGTTTTGAGTTTTATGACCAGAGTCAGATGAGTATGCCTCTCCTCACTAAAAAAATAGGTATTATAATAATTATACCCATAAACCTATTATGAGGATTGAATGGAGATCATAGTCTTGAAATCTGAGCTTCACTTTACAACTTGTGGCAGCAGAGTGAATCTCAGGGATGTCAAATATTTGTCCATAATCACCCAGTTGGTTAAGGACAAGGGTTGGTACCAGAATCCCACATCCAGTCTTCTTTCCTTCATGATGTCTCTTTAATCCTATGGAGGTGAGCCTTTTATTTTGTCTTCCATGGGCAGAGTAGGCAGGACTCCCTGACTCACCTAGGCCATACCCATCATTGTATCTTGCTAAGCAAACCAACATTAACCTGGAAAAGCTGATCACATAGAGCAAGTTGCCTTGTCCGGGTGATCAACAGAAACATTAGTGGAGGGGGAAGAGAGATTCCAGACTTTACTCGACTTTTAACTCTCCAGATAAAAATTTGATGGAACCAGATGCTTCTGCTCATTCTCCTTCTCTCTTTAACTCTAATAGCAGACATTTTTAGTACCTAAATTCACAAGGTGAAATGGCATGCAAAGCATCTTTGTAGACCTCATAGTGCTATGTAAAAATGAATAATGATTATTTATAGTGTTCTTGAGTTTGCAAAATATTATTTCTTCATTTGATTTTGGGGGAAATCCCACCCTGATGAGGTCTAGATTACAGTTATTTTTTTTTACAGATGAAATTTATTGAGGAATTTAAACAACTTCGTAGTTCATAAGCATCCAAGGTAGATTTGAACCTGGATCTTCCTGGCTTCAGATTCAATGTCCTTTCCATTCCTCTCTGTCATCTCTTTTCCTTTCTTTCTCTTCCTTCAACTTTCACTGCTCCAATAGCTGTGATCTGATTTTGCTGATGAGACTAGCACTGTGGCATTGTGGTTAGAGCCCACAGCTGGAGTCAGGGGATTCAGATGCTGTCTGAACTACTTATTCCCTGGTGACCTTGGAATAAGTTGAAGGTTGGATAGCCCAACCCTCAACCTCTGAACAAGGACTTGGCATTAGAGTTCAAATCCTGACCATGGATAAATTGCTTCTTCTTCTGTAAGATAGGAGTTTAGAGCAGATAACCATTGAGGTCCCTTCTGGCTCTAAGCCTGTGATTCTCAACTG
The DNA here is from genome assembly GCF_037893015.1 of Macrotis lagotis. Taxonomy (NCBI): domain Eukaryota; kingdom Metazoa; phylum Chordata; class Mammalia; order Peramelemorphia; family Peramelidae; genus Macrotis; species Macrotis lagotis. Next base: position 130,760,420 of record NC_133665.1, read on the forward strand.
CTTTCTCTGGGACTCAGTTTCCTCAGTTTTAAAACAAGTTGCACTTGAACTAGCAGGTCTCTTAGGACCCTGCAAATTCTCAGTGTGATGATCCCCTGACTAATGGGTTGAGTTTGGCCCAGTAGGGATTAGTGGAGTCTCTCAATCCCAGTGTGTTGGTGACCCCCTGTCCATTTCTCCAAAAGCATGGTAGCCCCCCTGCCCCAAGTAGGCACCCACCTCTTGCCCAGACTGGTCCTACAGTCCAATTATGTGGGCACCTTGTACAGAGAGCAGGAAAAGAATGTGCCTGGGGTCTGACTGTCTCACTACCCTTGGGTTGGACAATATTTGGAAGGATCAAAGATGTATTTTTATCACTCGTTCATGCACTCCTGCCTCGGAGATAGTCGTCCTTGGGCAAGACCCGACCTGACAGACAGGCTCTGTGTCTTGTCAGCAGCAAGAGTGAGAGATAAAGGGGATATTAATGTCGTTCTGAATTACGAGATGGCATCAGGCTACACCAGAGTCCAAATGGGTGAGGAGGAGCTCTCTTCCTCCTGCTGGTTCAGTCTCAGTTAAATGGGAGCTTCTAGCCCTTCTGCCTGTGGGACCTTGACTCCCAGATGGCTGCTCCATCTCTGGGGGTGGGGAAGAGGCTTCCTGATTCATCCTGAAGATTAAGGGATGATGAATTTGCTTGCTCACCTGCAGTCTGCTTCAGAGACTTGAAACCTGGGAGCCCAGTGTGAATGGTGCCCACGCCCAGCTTGGATGTGGGGGTGGTGAGGAGAGCCACTCTGCCTCCCAGAATAAGCATAAGTATTGTGGTTTGGTTGTTTCCCACTGTGCTTGTGGCTGATTGCTCCCACCACTAGGGAGTGCCTGGTATTGGGGATATCTGACCCTCAATCTATGATTTAGAAGAGATAGCAATCAGGGTTTGAAACTTGTCTCTATTCAACCCTGGGCAAGTCATTTTCCTTATGGCCTGAAGTTTCCCTATCTCTAAAAGGAAAAGGTAGGATTATGTGATCTTTGGGGATCCTTCCCTTCTAAGTGCTCTCATGATGTCATAGGGAAACTGAGGCAGCATGAGATGACTATTTTAAGCTCTTGGAAACAACAGACTAATTCAAAGCACTTGGGGGGGGGGGAACACCCAATTTATTCCCAAGAAATTTCCCGACTTGGGCTTCATTTTTGGTGTTAATTGTTCTTTAAATGTTTGATACAATTTACTTGTGAATCCATCTGGTCCTGGAGTTTTTTCTTAAGGAGTTCATTGATGGCTTGTTCAACTGGGGCTTAATTTTTGATGTTTCTATCTCCTAACTGTAATTTTCCTGAGCTTCTAGGTACATCTTTTCCCCAATACAGGATTGGGTCAATATTTCTACTCTTTTTTATTATCTTGGGTCCAAAATGAAGTGTTAGAGTTTCAGGACTAATTCATCTCTTCAAGTGAAACTCGATGGGACCTCTTGTGATATCTGCATATATGGAGAAACTAAGAGTAACCTTGTGAAATAGTTCATAAATCAGGGTCTTTTCTTAGAGTCAAACTAAATCTTTTCTACTGCTAGGATTCTTTTCCCCCACCAAAATAAAACAAAACAAAACCAACCAAAAACCGAACCGCAACACTATTAGGTAAGACGATCTCTGAGCTTATCTCTTCTTCTATTTGGTACCATCCATGGTGAATGAGAAAGCAGAGATGCCCCTATTCTCCAGAGTGCTGCCCTAGACTAGACTAGGGCTAGACCAGGTGGATGAGGGCTGGACCAAGTCTGGCTCCATCTTGCAGCCCCCAGGGTGGGGGACAGGAGGGGCAGGGGCGGCTGGGGCTCAGTCTGATTGGAATGCACAGCTCCAGGGAGGTGAGCTCAGGGGGATGGAATTTCACCCTAGCAAGAGAGTGAGGGAGTCACCCCAGCAGGCCCTTGGCGGAGGGATTTGGGTCGTGTAGTTTCCTGCCCCTGTCCGGGTGCTCATGGCGTCAGCGAGAGGTGAATTCCCACCCCTGCTTCACTGTATGGTGAGTCAGGGACCCAGGAGGTCTTCCAAGGACCCATCTCCATGACTACCAGGACAGAGCAAGGCAGGGGAGTGGCTGGAGATAAAGATCTCCCCACAATGCGGCCTTTTCAGCTACAAGGGCCACTTACATATTTGCCCCCTCTGAAGGACCAGGAAGCATGACAAGGGCCTAGCAAGAGTGACTGAGGTTTCAAGATTCTCCGCCCACCCTGAGATGACAGCAGGGGCTCAGGCTGGGAGCCAGCTAGCACCCCACTAGGAAGATCTCTGCATTTCCCTTCTCTGAGGCATGAGTTGGCTCCAAGTTCCCTCAGGTCTAGGAGGGTGAGGCAGTTTCCAACTCCTCCCATAGAGGTGGGGGTGAGTCCACAGACCTGGGCCTCTGGCCCAGGTATTTCTGGGGTGGGACCTGGAGAAGGGTGCTGCTCTGGTGGACCTCCATGCTCTTGTCTCCTCTGCTTGGCTAAACCTTCTTTCCCAGGAGGGGCAGTCACTCTTTTCCCTTTACTTCTGGGGTGAGGTAGCCAGACTGGCTGGCCTATGGGTTAGGGGACAGCTAAGGACTCCCAAGAATGAGCACAAGGACTTGCACCAAATAGCTCATAGGGACTATTAGGGTGGGAGACAAGGGGAAGGGATGAGTGGGAAGGAAGGACCTCCCATTAAGTAACGGAAGCATAGGAGGAGAGGCTGGGCAAAGCAGGTCCAGAGATGGAGACTGGGCCCAACTCCATGAAACCTGTCACGCCCCAGGGCTCGTGCGCCTAGAAACGGAAACTGGTGAGGAGCCAGCAGTGTGAGGGACAACTGGAGCAGTGGAGATGGGCACCAGCTGGAGACTGGGGTTTTCCAACTTCCTGAGATGACACAACAAGAAGGCATCGCCAAGGTCCAAGAAGCTTGTGATGGGGACCTTGATAGGGGAGGCGTGATGGTAGTCAGGAAGGGTGGAACTGAGATAAGAGGGGCTACTGGACATCTGGGAGGGAAAGAGAGGCCAGGGAGAACCACAGGATTCCCTTTCCCACAGAGAAAAGAAAATGGCATCAAGGAGAGGCATTGCTCTAGTTCTGTATGATGCTCCTATCTCTTCTCTGACTGTCAGTACCACAAAATAAACCCAGCCAGTATTCCCTCTGAGTACGTTTCCTCCTTCCTTTCTCCCTCCCCTCTTTTCCATCTTCTTGTCCCTCTGGGATTTTAAAAAATTTTATCTTTTTAGGTTTTTGCAAGGCAAATGGGGTTAAGTGGCTTGCCCAAGGCCACACAGGTAATTATTAAGTGTCTGAGGCCAGATTTGAACTCAGGTACTCCTGACTCCAAGGCCGGTGCTCTATACACTTCGCCACCTAGCCTCCCCACGCCCCGCCCCCCTGGGGATTTAATTGTAACTATTGGAAATTCAGGGCCCCTCTACTTGGGGGGAAGAATGCTTTCAGCCAGTGACATGAATAACTCAGAGTTGCCTATGGTTGATAACTGGGCCATCTTTGCCACCGACAGCCCAATTGCTCAGTAATCTCTGCAGCTTTGGAACTCCTGACTCGGGGTGGAACTACCCTGATTAGTGAATGGGTGAACTATTTTAAAAAATAGTTTTAAACTATTTTAAAACTATTTTTTATTTAACTATTTAACTATTTTTTTAAGCGCAGTATTATTTAATGAACTCCAAAAGACCGGATCTTTTACTACTCTTTTTCTGAGCCTCAGGAATTGTATCTACCATACTACTCTTGTTCTTGGAAAGGACATCTCAGTTGACTTCCTTATGGGATCACCTCACCACTTCCCTATCATATGTGTTGTCTTCCTCTATTAGAATCTAAGCTCCTTGAGGATAGAGGGTGATTTATATTAGAATGCATGCTACTTGAGGGCAGAGGGTGTCCTATTTTTATATTTTTGTTCATCTCTACCATCTTCCCCTTCCTTTCAAATTCAGCCCAGGTTGGCATATAGTAAGTATCACATGCTTTTTCATGGGTTTATTCATTCCTTCATATATTTATTTTGTATTTCTTGCTAAAAATGTCTTTCTCCCCCTTCTTTGCCTGTCCAAATCCTGCTAATCTTTCAAGTCTCACTTCAGGTCCTATTGAATCCATTAAGCCTTCCTTGATACTCAATCACATCGTATTTTGTAACCTTCTTGAAGGTTAGGCTTTTTTTTTTTTTACTAAAATTGTGGGGGAGGGGAGTGATGGTCGGATCAATGTAGGTTGTTGAAGATAAAGGTGATTATTGACTAAGGGAATGGAGGAAGCTGCCATAGATGTGACAAGGGGAGAAAAAGTTCCTTTTCCTCTTCATCATGGTTTGATCATCATAATTTGCTGTTTAGTAAGTTTCCTTTCAGAAAATCATCTGGAGAAGTGTTTTTAAAGGTCTTTTCTTTGGAGATTTATCATTGTGAATCTCAATTAAACAAAAACCACCAACTCCTGGAAAGAAATTCTTAGAGATCGGATGAACTGATCTCAAAATTCCCTCCCAGTTTTGACCTTTTTTGTTTTAAAGTTCTCTCCCTGCCTGCCACCCCCCAGCTCTAACTTTTCTGTGTTCTAAAATTCCATTTACTGAGATCTTTTGCATCTGGCATTCAGTGTTCTCATATTCCATGTTCTAAGGTCCCTTCTAGCTCTGACATTCTCTGTTCCAAAATTCTGTGTTCTAAAGTCTCTTCTAGATCGTCTATTCTGAAATTCTATTTACCAACGTCCCTTTTGGCTCTGATGTTCCAAGCTCCTTCCCAGCTCTGAGGTTTAATTTTTTAAGGCTGAGGTGCAAAGAGGTGACCTGCCACTTGTGGCTTATAACATTCCCATAAACCTGAACCAGATAAAAATGTAGTTAGGAGAAGTTTAACAAAATAAATAAAAATATAATAAAACATAGTTAATATTACATTTTAAAGCTATCAATATGCAACCCTTAGGGCTCTTTATGCATGCATTAGTGGCCTGTATGTCTATTTGAGTTTGATCTCACTGCTTTAAGGTCTCTTCCAGCTCAGATGGTCGATTTTCTTAAGTTTTTATTATCTTTAAAACTCTCGCACCTCAACTTTAGTCTAATCACTTGCTATGTACTTCCCTAAACCTATCTGTCTCTAAGAGATTGTGACTTAAACTTGTCTTCTGTCATTAAGATTTTGGACACAACTTAAAGGAAAAGCCCATCCCTTATCTCTGCAAGCAAATCAGAGGTCCCTTTCCTCTAGGCTGTATTGTTGGGAGGAGCGGTGTGCTACTGCTGCTGTTTGATTTCCATAAGGGACTGGGGAACATCAGACTCTATTCTGGCAAAAGGCTCAGGTGTCTAGTCATGAAACCTTTCCCCTTGAGGCCTCAACCATTGGCCACTCGATTTCACCCAGGATATGGAAAGTTTAGCTGATGGCCATTCAACTCAGGGACATATTTGAAATCCAGCCCACCCTGGAGGGACTAGAGTCATTAGTTTCAGGGGTCCAGTCTTAAGTGAGATGAACTCTTGGGTCTCAGTTTACATTTCAGTGAGCCCTGAGTCAAATGCCGCTCACTGGCGACAATCAGTCCTTTGTTTCCTAGTGGTGGAGCCCTCCAGTAGCTGGGGACCCACAATGCTCTGAGTGTTATCAAATCTGAAGGAGCAAGGAGTGGGGGCAAGGAGGGGGCAAGGAAGCAAAGAATTGGTTTCCAGAAAGGTAGTATTTGAGGTGGGAACTCAGGGGTTGGAGTAGGAATACATCAATAGCTCTGCCCTATATGTGACATTCCAGTTAATGTTAGGGGGCTAATAATTTAACTGAGAAAAAAAGATTCATCACAGGGCTGAAATAAGTGGAAAGAACTTTGGACTTAAAAGTCAGAAGGCCTGGGTTGAGTCTCCAGTCTTAGTATTTGCTGTTTGCACAACCCAGAGCAAATCCATTAAACTCTCTGGGCTTCTATTTCCTTGTAACTAATGAGAAGACTAAACAAAATAATTACGTGAAAAATACTTGAAAACTGTAGCATTGTGTAAATATGATTTTATTATTTGTGGTATAATAATATAATTAACAGTATTTTATAGCGGTAGCAAGATGTGGTACACAGTGAGCTGGTCTTGGAATCTGGAAGATGTGGGAATCTATTCTGCCTAGATACATTTAAGACTCTATGTTCAGTACCAGTTGCAAATCTACATCTTCACTTCCAAGCCATGAGTTCCCCAACTGTCTGGGAGGGGGAAAACACCTCAAATTCAAAGCTTTAAAACTCTGCATCTCCTCAATCTGGGTATTACTTCTATTGTCTGTATTGAAACCAATCTTAAGTTTTTGATATCTCATGACTGTCCCTGGGTAGTGTCTGGTGAAACATTTAAATCCTTTCTCACAAATATGACTTTAAATGCTTAAAATAAAATATATAGGGTTACATGTAAAACCAACTAAATGGAAATATAGCTAGTATAGATGAAAAATATATAACTAAGAAAAAAGTTAAGAACTCTTGGTCAGAACTTACTCCTTTGTGATTCTTGTTTAAGGTTTCTCATAGATTCTCCACCAAGAGTCTACCCAAGATGCTGAAGACCTTTCTTGTGGTCTTTTTGAGGTTTTGTTAGAACCAGTATAGGACTCAGACTGGGTCCATATGTTATACCTCACTTTTGTGAACCAAATAACCAACCCAAAAATCCAATAATTCTTGTATGAAAGAGATCCATTGTACAGAATATGACCCAGAGCTGAATGTTGCTCTGTTGAGTTAGTTCATCAGTATCTAGGTAGAAGAACTCAAGATGGGTAGTTGCCTAGGAGAAAGAAAACCATCTGGATTGTATTTTGGAAAGTTTGCATGCTCTTTTTGGTCCTAAGCTGATTTCCAATACACCAAAAAATCCTTAAAAACAAAAGATCATTTTTTTCTCCTGGTGATGTTGTGAATCTTGGAACACCACATTCTCTAAAGACTTTGAGGTTATAAGTGGGCCATGAGGGAATATTTCAAATAAGGACCTGTATAGAGCAAATGGCTTCTGAGATATCATCTAGGAAATATCATAATTTATAACATTAGCTGGTCCTTTGATTTGCAAAAATTCAACTTCCTCAAAGCAATGGGGATACATGACTACTGCCATGCAGACATACTTTCTACCTTTTCCCCACCAAAGCTTTTAATAATAACCAAGAGGTACATTAATGATCTTTTATTTCAAGGGGTTTTTATGTTAGAAAGGAACTTGGTTCAAAAGAGCACACATACTTCCAAAATACAATCTAGTTGGCTTTTTTCATCCCAGTCAACTTTTGGTATTCAACACACAGTTCATGTCAAGTGCCTCTCCTAGATTCTGATGAGCTAACTCAATGGAGTGGACGTACCGTTCCATGCCACACTTTGTACAAGGACCATTTCCCATTCACTGAGCTTCTACAAGAATTCTTGGATTGGTTGGTTGGTTGGTTATTTGGCAAAAGTGAAGGATAACATGGACACAGTCTGAGGTCTATACTGTTCTCTTGAGTGTTTCTACTAGACATAGATGGAGTAATTCAGCAGAGTGGACATCCTGCTCTCTTTCATATTCTGTATAAGATATAGTTTTCATTCATTATCACAGTTTTTAGGGGAAACGTAACTTTGTGGAAAGCAAAGTTTACCATTAACTTCTTTGAATGAAATTCCCTGAATAAATGAATAAATGAAAACACATTTATTCAGCATTTACGCAGTGCACTGGGGAGAGAAGGACCATGCCTTCTTCTTTGCTGTTACCCATAAAATGTAATGCTGAATCTCATGCACAGCGCTTGCCAGAGAATATTTGTGGAGTAAAAGAATGAATGAAAAAGAAATGGCTCAGAGGTGGTTTCTGACATGCCAAAATAACAGTGTTTTCCATATTATATTTTTAAGGTAATTTTTTGGAGTCTTTTCTTGATCCAAAGGAATCCATCAAATTGGGGCCTTTCTGTTGGCTCTACCTAACTCTGGACCATTTCACTGCTCAGGGGCAAAAGCTCCAGAAAAGGATAAAGGAGGAATGAATCCCTTTGGCTCCCATTAAGAGCTTCATATAGAAGAGAGGGAAAGCATTGTCTGCAAGGAGATGCTATTTATCCCCTTTGCTTTGAGTAAATGAGAGAGAACTGCTGCTTAACTGTAATCATCCCAAAATGCTTGGAGTCCCTAACAAGTCAAAAGTGCCTTTTCAGGAGACCACACTGGGGGAATTCACTGGCCTTGGGATGTTCGGCTTATAGGAAAAATAACAACTCACAATTTTTAGTGCCTGATAGTTTGTGCAGTGCTTTGCTTATAATAACTCAAAGCATTGTTACTTAACATTGCAAGTCAAAAATCACTATCCCCAATTTCCACCGGTGGAAACTGAGACCCACAGAAAGGCAATGACATACCCAGGGTCATAAGTTAGTAAATATAAGAACTGGTTCTCAAATTCAGATTAGAGCTAGGGCTTTTCAGGACAGGCTTTCCTTTCAGTTTCACTCCAGGTCCAGAGGTCTTTCTGGACACATGGACCTAGACTTAACAAAAGTTGATGTTTTTGTAGCACTTTAAAACAGAACCACAGAAGCAATTTTATCTGAACCTTACAGTAACTCATAACTTAGGTCCATTTTGCAGATGGAGAGATTGAGGCTCAGAGAACCTCATGCTCATGATCACACACAGCCAGGGTCAGAAGCAGGATGTAAAACTCAGTCTCTAGCCATGGTGCTACCCTCTCTGCCTCTCAGTGATAACTGTCACAAGAAGGAAAGACTGTTGTCTTGATGTGGATGTCATGAACCCTTGTTTGGGCATACAATCTTTTGTTGTTACTGAGGCAGACAGGGTTAAGTGACCAACTTGCCTAGTATCACACAGCTACATACAACCTATCTTGGAAGATAAGATTAGTACAAATGAAATGGTAATAATAACTGACAGATGTATTGTGCTTTAATGTTTGAAAGGTTTTCTTTACATACAGCATCTCATTTGGTCCTCACAACAAACCTATGGGATAAATGGGGAAACTGAGGCAGACAGCTGTTAATCAGTTTACACTGGACTTCATCCTAGGCAGGATTCAAACCAAGCTTTTTTTGCCTCCAAAGTTCCTTATTCTTTTTATTACAGTGTAATTATAGAACAATCCATAATGGTATAATTAAGTACCAAAATGAATGGTGCTGAATGGAGGTTCATTAGGAGAAAAGAGTTGCATGGATTGGAATAGTCAGCCGCCTCAGGGAAGGGGGAGGAAACAAGTATTCATTAAATATCTACTCTGTTTACCTGGAGAAGGAAATGGCAAAGCACTCCAGTGTCTTTTCCAAGAAAACCTCATGGACAATATTGGCATGCTCAAATCCATGGGGCTGTGAAGAGTCGGACTTGACTGAACAACAATAATGATGTGTCATGCACTTTACAAATATTGTCTCACAACAACCTTGGGAAGTAAATGCCATTATTATTTTCATTTTATAGTTGGGGAAACCGAGGCAGGCAGCAGTGAAGTGATTCACCCCAGAGTTATCCCCTCTAGCAAGTGCCTGAAACCAGACTTGAATTCAGATCCATCCATACCATCAGCTAGCTCAAGGTTTTTTAAACCAAAGGCCCTCAAATTACTATTTGTTGAATAAATGAATGAATGAATGAAAGAGTGGAGGCATTGGGGGTTCTGGCCAGTTATAAGAGGGGAATTATATTACCAGCTGCCTCTAGAAGAAGAGGGGTTGACTTTGGGACTTTAGGGGAGGCAGAGAACTTGTCTATATGAAAAGAGGTCAAGAGAGCCCTCATGATGAGGCACAGAGTTGGAAGGTGGTGGAGACTGAAACCTTTATAGAGTTGATGATTATCACTGAGGAGTGAAGGTTGGAGAAAAATAAAAAAGGAGGGCCAGATGATAGAAGACCTTGAATGCTGGACTCAGAAAGTTGGGTTTGATTTAATTTCATTACCACAACAACATTGAGGCTGGGGAAGGGCAGAAGTTGACTAGCCAGTTTATAGACAATCTATGATCCTGAGATGGATGGTCAGTGGCTACTTTCATGACAGGAGGAGAGCTTCTTGTTGGAATGTGTGTATGTGTGCATATATGGGGGATGCAGGTGTATCTCAGCTGAGCTATTTGTATTTTGATGGCAGACACACCCAGGCAGTGTCTCCACATGTAGTCTTTCCAGTTTGAGTTTGCACATCTCAGTGCAGTACAGTAGGAGTCTACTCTGGACTTTGTTGCTTGCGGGCTATGCTAGACCTTGGGTGAATAGCATTCTCTCTACTAATCCTCAGGTTCTCCATCTGTAAAATGGATCAGATGATTCCTCAGGTCCCAGGCCAGGTGATTGAGCTCCAACTTAAGGCTGACTGCCCTTGACCCCTGGGCCCTTGGCAGAGTCTCCCAGTCAGCCTGGTGCTCACTCTGCTATGGTTGGGGGGTGGGCTGGGTGGACTGGGACAGGAGGATGGAGTGGGGGTTGGGCCTTTCTTCCCAGGCTCCTCTGTTGGGGATTCTAGCCATGCTCTTTCTGCCTTTTCACAGTTGTGAGTCTGTCAGCATTTTAATTACAGCTCCCTCCTTTCAATGGTTTACAACTCAACCGTAAAAATGTGCCCTGAGCTAAATGTTGGCACCTGTGAGTGATTTACTCCTGTGCTCATTTCTATATTTGGTGCCATTGAAAACCCAGTGGCCAACTTCTCAGAGTCAGAGAAAAAGAGACATTTTTAGGGTTTTTAAGAATGAACGGATTTTCAAGTAATTTTTTTTGGAGATAACTTTTTTTGTTAAGAACTCCAGAAAGTTTAAAAAAACCTTAAGATGATTCTATATTTTAGAAGGAATTTTACAAATCATCTAACTCACTCTCTCTCTTTGAACAGCTAAGGAAACTGAGACAGAGGTTAGTGATCTATGTTCAGGGTCATACAGAAAGGAGACCCCAAGATTTGGAATCCAGATCTTCTGCCCCAAGATACAGAGCTTGCTCTGTTATACTATATTAGTTAATTATTCCTTTGCTGGGAGCAGTGCCATCCTCTCATCATAATTGGTTTATTTGCAAGATTTTTTTGCAAGTTATTTTTGCAAATTATTATTTGCAAGTGCTCTTTGCAAACAACCCTCGGGCTGTGTTTTTAGCTGTAGTTGCTCCGCTATTAATTTATTAGTTGATCAGAGAGGCTTACTAGGCTGTTCAGCATAATTTCTTTCCTAGAACCAATTCTTTCTGGGTTTGGAAACCTGACTTAACTCTGTATTCGGATTGTCCCATTGTAGTCAACTAAAGTAAAGTCACATCTGAATGGAGACTCCCCCACGACTCAATCTTTTTTTTAGTCTCCTGAAAGAGAGGGGCCCACAGACCTCCAGCCTCCTCTTGGAGCCAGAAGGGTGAAGGACAGACTATTCAGCAGCCTCACCCCCCCCCCACCCCAACATCATCATTACCTCAGGGTAAAGGGGTTAGTGGTTCATCCAGATTCTCCCCTCTCTACCCCACCTCTCAGTCCCCACCCAATTCTTAGTTGGAAATGGGGAGGAAGGAGGGAGATAACTGAGGGTGGTTCCTAAAGCTGGCCTGGAAAGTAAAAGGACTCCACCAGAAACAGGAAAGATGATATTAGGAAACTGGCCTCTGGGAGCCTGCCTCCGGTGGGCTGAGGGTGGGGGTGGGGGCAGGATGGAAGCTGATCCCAGCTCCCAGGATGGCTAAACTGGTCACTGGGATACCAGCTTCTTTTCTCCAGATATGTAATAGAAAAGAGGATTTGGATCCTTTGGGAAGGAGGGAGGGGCTGAATTCTGATTTGGGAGCCATTTGGCCTTTGTAGGAGAAAAGAAATGAGGGGTCAGGACTGGGAGGATTAAAAACTCCCCTCTTACAACTGGCCAGCTCTACCAATGCCTCCACTCATTCATTAATTCATTTATTCGACAAATAATGATTGAATGTCTTTGGTATGTAAAACCTTGAGCTAGGTGCTGAGGGGACCACAAAGATAGACCATGATTCAACTTTGGTCAAGGACAGAGAAATGCTTCTTGGACTATTTTCCTTTGGGCTTTTCAGAAACAGTCATTGGCCAAGATCAGTGAAAACTCAAGGGGATAAGGATTCTTAAGGCTGGACATGCCATTTGGCTAAATGGGATCTCAAGGCCAGAACTTAGTTACTAAGGTGTCTAAAAAAGGCTACCTAACCTATGATTGCTACCAGAGTTAAGACTCTAGCTCGGCAGAAGAGGCAACAGAGAAAGGACCTGAGGGGCCAAAAGTGGGGTCGGGGTGGGGGATGGATGGGAATCCCCAGTCATTAAGACAAAAGCCCCCAAACTCCCATGATCTGAAAGATCCAGTCTAGTCACTGTGTGGATTGATTCAGTAGATAATGGCTTAGTTCCCCAACTGTAGATGGCATTTTCCTTTGGAGGATTCTCTTAGGGTACCCCCAGGAGATGATCCAGGCCTTTGGTGCCCGAAGAGAACTGGTCTGGGCTTCTGTAAATCATTTGGGGGCAAGGAGAGGCTCTACCCAAAACCTCACAATTTCCTGGCTTCCCTATACCAGCAACTAAGACTTCTGTGATAACTGAGAGATTTACCTCAAATTCAACTTAATTCACTGCCTTTCACTAAGATTTTTGCTAAGCAGCTACTATCCTCTGGACTAGACCATTTGAACCCTGAAAGACAAATACTCTGACCTTAAGAAGTTTAAAATCTCACTGAGGCTAGAAGATGGGCATAAACGAAAGTTACATTTCCATAAAAGAACGGTCCATAGTTCCTTCCTCTGAACCATTTGTAAAAGAACTTCATTGGCCCAAATCACCTTGTCTAAGGCTCTTTCTGTTTCTAACCCTTGTATCCTATCAAAAGTGCAATGCAGACAGCTAGATGGTGTAGTGGATAGTGTAGGTCCTGGAGTCAGGAAGACCTGAGTTCAGATTCAGCCTCAGACGTTTACTGGTTGTTGACCTTTGTAAAATGGGAATAATAATAATAATAATAATAATAATAATAATAATAGTTTTTACCTCCCAGAATTGTTAGGAGGATCCAATGAGATAATTGTAAAGTACTTTTTATAGTGTCTGTTGTGGTTGTTGCTACTGACGGAGAGAAAGAATAGAGAAATTCGACTTTCTTTAGGAGGTGGGTTGAATTTGGATGGCGGAAGAGGAAGGGAAAAAGAAGGAACAGAGAAGAGAGTATATGAGCAAGAGTTGGGGGGCACTATCAGTGTGGAGAGTCTGGGGATTAGTGAGGACGGATGATCTGGCTGGAGCCGTAAATGTACACCCTGGGGAGTTGTGGGAGCCACATTTGGATGGGTGGGGTGAGACAAGCCTGGGAGGGCCTTGAATGCCAGACAGACTAGTTAGGATTTGATCTTTCTAGGTGGTGGGGGGGTGGGGTGGGAGTCAGTGGATGTTTTCCAGCAGGCGACTGGCATGATGAAACTTGAACTTCCGAAGAGGACAGATTTGGGCCATGAGGTTTTCATTCTCTAGTTGGTGTTGAAACCGACAACAACGTCATCCTCCCTGCAGACGCCGGACAGACAGACCTGAAGCAAAGCTGTGTGACTTGGGGCAATTTCTCTTGCATTCCAACCACCATGTTTGGGGATAGTCGCCCATTCCCACATCAGCCAAACAGGAATATTCAACAGAAGCCACAAAGTACAAGACGACTAGAAGAATGTGACTAGAAAGAAAAACTTGAACTATTCACTGAAGAATTCTGCCCCCCCCACGTTTCTTTCATCTGAATTATCCAGAAGGAATACACCTGCATCTGAATGAGATGCAGCTCTGTGTGGGGAGGGATTGACACTCAAAGCCCTGGGACAGGTAGGATAATGATAAGAGCAACTCCCATTTCTGGGGCATTTTCCAGCTTCACAAACTCTTTCCCCCAGAGAGCAGGAAGAGCCGGGAAGACTGAGGTCTAAAGCAATCTGTCCAAACTTGGAATGTCCACTCAGATCTTCTGACCAGGACTTGGTTGCCCCAAGTCTGAGAATATGTTTGTCCTTCATTTTCAGGGAAGACCATGACATCAGGAGGTGATGCCATGACTGGCACATGAACTGGATTTGAGTGAGGGGGGTGCTGTACTACACCAGCCTCACTATCTTCTCAGGAGCCATCTAGGTGGCCAGATATGAATCAGGATGATTGGAGATGGCCATGGATGTGAGACAATCAGGGTTAAGTGACTTTGACCAAGGTCACACAATTCCCACATGCAAGTGAGAGCAGCCCAATGACACATGCTTGTGACCTGAGCAAGGTCATGTCCACTGGACTGTGGCCCAGGGGATCACTGCTTAGATGCAGGGAAGGGTGGTGGAAAAAGTACTAAAGACCAACAAAACCTCCCAAGTTTGAGTTGTGTCTGCATTAGTTACTACTTCTGTAAGTTGGGGCAAGAGCTTTAGTTTCTTCAGTCATAAAATCAAAAGACTTTAATCATCTGAAGTTGCTTCCAAATCAAAATCTGTGATCCTAGGACAAACCATTTCCTGGGTTAGTGCCTTGGTTTTCCTATCTGAAAAATGAAGAAGTTGGACATTTTCCAAAACTAAGTGGCAGAGGTGTTTAGCTATTGGTTTTTCCCAAGGGTCCCTAACCACTGCAGCCTTGGTAGTTCATTCTTGACTTGAGTGCATTCTTGACTTTGCCTTGGGGCCCATATCCATCTTTGAGGCTGACATTTCCATGGTCCAAAGCAGTAATATCTAGGTCTTTCCTAGATTATTGCAGGTCTCCAAATCCTTGCAGTTTAGCCTGGTCATCTATAGTCTTTTTTCCAATGTTATTTTTTTTCCTTCTGGCAAAAGTACAAAGTCTTTTTACTGATCCCAAGTCTCTCATAAAAAGCAAAGGTTCATTTTTTTCTATGCTAACATTTAACCATTTTGCTAGAGCCTTACTACTTTCCAAAGAATGAAAGTGTATCTGATACAGAGGACAATGCAAGGAGCGTGGTGGGTGTGAGCAGGTTGTGGTCCATAGCCCCACAAGGAAGTCAGAAGAACAGGATGGCATCAAGGGATTGTACAACAGGAAAAGAAGTGGACAACCAGAGTGGTCCCTTGGTACCCTCAAGAAAGTCAGGTCTCTGGCAAGTTGGGCAGATCCCACAAGGTAGACTTTTTGGAAGAACTTCATAGAATGGAAAGGTGGGGATAGATTGTTATCTGCAAGACTCAAGAAATTTTGTGGGGCAAATACTCAAATTGTGAGATCATAGTTCTGGTCTAGATGAGTATTTAAAGATGACCACCTTTCTTCTCTGGACTTCATTTTCTTTAACTGTAAGATGAGGGGTTTGGATCCCTCTGAATCCTATGATCCTCTGATTCTCTCAGATACAGCCAAATCTGGTCATAGTTAATCCACTCAGAACTACCCTCCCCACATCTGGTCATCCAATCAATTGGGACTCCTCCCTTCACTCCCCTTTTCCTCAACTTTCTTCTTTACTGTCTGACCTGCCATCAGGCCCCTAACAATCAACATGTCCAATGGTTGGATAGTGATGACCATTATCTTCCTTATTACCCCATTGTTGGTGGCTGGATTAAATGACTTGGAATAAAGAAATCAGAGTCTCAGCCCTGTGTGACACAAGCCAAGCCAATTGATCTCATGTTATTCTGATGTTCCTGAGTATAGATAGCAGACAGTGACTCTTAGGAGAAAAAGAATAGCAATCCATTATATTTATCATTGTCTTCATCACCAGCATCATCATTTGCAAAATATCATGGGTCAGGAAGTCCTAGGTTCAAGTCTCAATTGGCTGTATGACTATGGGAGAGACACTTAACCTCTCTGTTCTCTAGGCAATTCTCTAGGATTATAGATTCAGGAAAGATGTCAATTCATATTGGTGGAGGAGTTTTCCTGCTTACAGTTGAGGTTTGGAGTTATCTCTCAGCAGTGTTTAAGAATCTTATTCCCATACCTTCCCAAACTGTGGTTATTGATTACCAAACCCAATGGGACTATATCCCTTTTAGCCTCTTGCTAGAGCTGTTATGAAGTATTTGACATGTATTCTCCTAGCTCTGCTCCTGACCCAGTGGAAGTTGGAATGCTACAAAGGGGAAAGTCTGATGTGGTGGGTAAATCACTGGACCTGTAGTCGAGATCTTTGAGTACAAATCCTGCCTTAGATATTTACTAGTTGTGTTATCCCAGGGCAAGTCACTTAGCATCAGTTTTCTCATCTGTGAGATAAATAGGTTGAACACCATTAAGAACTCAAAATCTCTACAAGAACTGAGCTGTTCTTACTCAAATCCCTTGGTGAACAATGTCAGAAAGTAGGAACACAACCACATTCAATTATAAAACTATTTGACATGTAATCTGAGGCACAAAACCAATAAATTAAGGGGGAGATGATTAACCTTATAAAATGATTCTTCATCTCCCAGATGAGCTCAGAGATCCTAGAGCTAGAGATGACCTCAGAGGCTACACTGTTTGATTGAACCCCTCTCATTTTATAGATCTTGAAGAAATTGAGGCTCAGAGAGGTTGTGCCATGTCCAAGGTCTCACAATTAGTGTCAGAAGCAAGACTTTGAACCCAGTTCCTCTGAGACCAGATATCTCCCTCTCTTTCAAATCTCTTTAAATAATGGTTTTCCTAAGCATTCCAATCAGTTTAATTCAGTAAACATTTAATTGCCTCTTATGTCTCTCTACTAAGTGCAGGGGAATACAAAAAGGGCCAAAACACAGTCCCTGCCCTTTGAGGAACTTACAGTCTAATAACAAGCAAAGGAATATATATACAAAGCAAGTTATATACAAAACAAATGGGAAGTAAGAGGGGGAAAGTTCTACAACTGAGAGGAATCAGGGAAAATATTTGAGGACCAACAGTGGTCTGGTGTAGAATGCATACTGGAGTTTAAGTTGGGAGACCTGGGTTTGTATTTGGGCTCTCATATTAGCTGAGTGTGGACAAGTTGTTTGGCTGCCCAGAGCCTCAGTTTCCCCTTCTGTTAAATTGTAGAATGCTAAGAATATTCATAGCACTGTGAGAAAAAGTGCTTTATGAATCTTAAAGTATCTTTGCGTTTCTTTTGACCAGAAGCCTCTCCCAGTCCTCCTTAATGTTTGTACCTTCTCTATACACTGCCCCCAGTTTATCCTCTTTATACCTTATTTTTGCAGAGTTGTTTGCAAATTGTCTCCCCCATTAGTCTTTGAACTTCTTGAGAGTAGGGGCTTTTTTTTTTAACCTTTCTTTTTTGCCCCAGAGCTTAACATGGAGCTTGGAAATGGTAGGCGTTTAATAAATGCTTGTTAACTGTCTGGCTCTTTGCCAAAGGTTCTGGGTATAGGGGTGGGCTGAGCAGCAAAGATAATTTTAAAACTCAAGTGTGTGCTCATTTCTAAACCAGCCTGGGTACTGAATCTGAAATGAAAACGCATGTGTACTGTAAGGCAGAATTTAATTTGCATGAATCTGATTTCCCCAGAACTTGATAGCCCTGTGGCTATTGTGGAAAGTGAGGGCTCCAAGGGCACTCTAACCCAAGGATGCGCCTCAAACTGGTAGAGTCATCCCCCCACCCCCACCTTCCTTCCAATTCAGGATCACTTCTATTTCTCTGCTTTGGTACATCCAACTCACTGGTTAGACTCTGAAAGACTGGCTGCTGAGAAGAAGGAGCAAACCAACCCAAGTGTGATAGTATCTATTCTGGGGATGAGCCAGGAAATCAATTTGCAGCCAAGTGTTTCTCAAGGCCCCTCCTCAGTTCTCAGTGGAGAGGATGCCTGGGGCTCACTCCGGTATATTGTTGGTACTCCCTAGGTGAAATGTCAAGGGGAGGACAGTTTCCTTCTTCCTTCCAAGGGTGTGAAAGCTCCCTCCTTCCACTTCCTCTGTTCCTGGGCTTGGGCAGAAGTGGATAGGGAGGTGGGGAGTTGAGTTCAGGTATACCATTAAATATAGAGTCATGGAATTAAAAAAATTTTTTTTGCAAGGCAATGGGGGTAAATGACTTGCCCAAGGTCACACAGCTAAGTCTAAAGTGTCTGAGGTCACATTAGAACTCAGGTCAGTGTTCTATCCACCATGCCACCTAGCTGCCCCCTAGTCATGGAATTTTTCAGGACTAGAAGGAACCTTGAGTTTTTAGACTGACTCCTTCATTTTACAGATGGTGAAACTGAGGCTTAGAATGGTAATAACACTTCTAATGTTAAATAGTGAATAGCAGAGATGGAATGAGAACCTTGATCCTCTGACTCTGAGGCCACCACTAAACACTTCTGTATGTTCTTCACCACATATAAGTGAACCAAACTGAGAGTGGGGATGAGATAAAGGAGATAAAGACCTGTATTTGTCTCAGGTAGTAGGTGAGATGTAGACGTGGGGCAAAACATCGACCCATGTGAGCAGAAGGGAAGCAAAAAAGTGAACCAGTTGTGGGGCCAGGCCTGGAAGCTGGTAGTCAGCATGGAGGGGAGGCTCATCCCATTTCTAAAGATCAGAATGTGGCATTTTGCCCCAAATCCAGGTAGGGAAGAAGGCAGTTGGAAATCAGGTGCCCAGGTAAGAATCATTTACAGGTGAGACAATAGAAGCTCAAGCAAGTGAAGTTACTTATCCACACATGAATTAAGGGGGAAGAGCAAGGACTTGAATAATAGAGCAACTAGGGAACCTAGAGGTAATTTATTTTAATCTCTTCATTTTACAGATGAAGAAACTGAGGCTCAGAGAGGCTATGACTTGATGTTTAGAAGCTACGTGACCTGGGGCAAAGAACCCTTTCTGTTCCTCCCTTCTTTCATCTATTGATGAAGTATTGTTGTGAGGGTCAAATGAATTATTATATTAAAATACTTTGCAAACAAACCTTAAAGCACTAAATCGATGCTAGCTGTTAATTATTATTCTCATCATCATCATTGTTGTTGTTTGGGTTGTTGTTACTATTACCAAGGTCTTACAAGTAGTAAGCACTGGAGCTGAGACTTGAAGCCGGGATTTCGAAGTTCAAATTCTTCGTTCTTTCCTCCTCACCCAGTGTTAGGAGAGGCCAGAAGATTGAACTACAGGTGTGGGCTACCTTAACCATAGTGCGAAAAGAACAAAAAGAAATAATCTGATGTTATGCCAACCCTTTGTCTGAACCCAAGACACCTGACTATTCTCTACAAAAGGAAGAAGCAGTGTGGTATGGAAGTCGAAGCGATGCACTTTTAGTTGGCACAGCCTTGGTTCAGATCCTGCCTCCCATACCGTGCCCACTGAGAGCCAGGGGCTTTGCTAAGCACTGGGGAGCAATAGAAAGGCTGATTTATTTCTGGGTAGCATTGAGCAAGTCAGATCTCCTGGTTATCCCTCTCCTTTAAATTCTTTACAAATAGGGTGTACTTGGGGAGGCTAGGCGGTGCCGTGGATGGAGCACCAGCCCTGGAGTCAGGAGGCCCTGAGTTCAAATCCGCCCTCAGACATTTAATAATTCCCTAGTTGTGTGGCCTTGGGCAAGCCACTTAACCCCATTGCCTTGCAAAGAAAAAGGGTGTACTTTTTTGGAGAGAGTTGTTGCCCTTGTAGCTGACCTGGATCTTGTGAAAAAAGATAAGGATGAGCATGTTCATCATCATCATGATACAGGCTTATGATTCCTAAGGGTTCTTATGGGTTTTCTTTCACTTGACCACAATCATCCTCAAAGGGAGGAAGCTACAAGAATTATTGTCCCCATTGTTTGGAGGATGAAACTGAGTTCAGGCAGAAGTGACTTAACCAAAGTCATACTTCCTCACTAGTAATTGGCCACAGAACCAAGACGTAAATTCAGCTCTTCCCACTCCCAAGTGTGAGGGATTTTCTGCTATACATCACTGACTTTCACCTTGGATGGAGTGGACAGAGCAGAGGAGTCCCAGATGATGGGGGCACCAGTGCAACTGAGCCCAGAAATTTCCCAGGTGGATGAAACACATTTAAAAACATTTTTTTTTATTTATTTAAGGCAATGGGGTTAAGTGGCTTGGCCAAGGCCACACAGCTAGGCAATTATTAAGGGTCTGAGTCCGGATTTGAATTCAGGTTCTTCTGACTCCTGGGCCAGTGCTCTATTCACTACACCACCTAGCTGGCCTCTGCACTTACTTTTTTGAGCCTATTCAATGGCTTTTTTTTGGGCGGGGGGAATCATGAAGACAGAACGTGGCTTAGCATGAGATTTGTTTTTGGACCACTTCCCTCCTCTGCTCCTTTGATCCACAGGAGGTCCTGGGGAGGAGCCTGCTGAGTGACCGGACCTGGTCCTGGCTTAGATTATATCCCAATGAGATCCCCAAAGCATAGTTTGCAGGATTAGGGCTGGGGAAGCTGATGTGATTATAGTGCCCATCACTCTGTTTTCTCTGAAATGCCTTCTACATGTTCATCATGGCAACAAAGGGAGGAGGCTGCTTTGCTGGAGTGGGGCATGGGGAAAGGAGGGGGGATGGAGTTCGCCACCCAAGTTCAATGACAGTAGATTAGGATCCAGGGATTAGCAGTTAATAAATAGGCAATTTGTCTTTTGACAGGGATCAGTAAAATCACTGACCTTACTCAGAATGACATTGGAGAGTCAGCATGACACAGTGGATGCAGAGATGTCCTGGAAGCCAGGAAGAGGGAGGTTCAAGTCTTTCCTCTGAAATGCTGGGGAGCTAATTTATCCTTTTGGCTCTTCAGGCATCTCTAGTACTGTATGTGGCAGAGAAGATGAAGAGGGAGTCGACCCTTGTTAAAGACCTCATGAGCTAATAGCTCTCTTCCCTGTTCCTGTCTGTAGAATCATTGACATAAAGCACTTTTATACTTATTCAGAAGATGGAGGAGTCCAGTCTTTAAGAGGATTCCATTAAGTTGAACAGCAACCTAAGTTTTGATAAAATTATTATTCCTCCCCTCATGGAACTTAAAATCTAATAAGGAAATATGACATAAACACAATAATAACACTTTTTAAAAAAATCAGACCTCTGCTTTCTTTGGTGTAGTGATTCTCCTGAGGAACTTCTTCTACCAGTACAGATAGGCACATTTTCTGTAATTAAGAGTCTTGGAGAGTTGCCTGGGGGCACTGGAAAGTTTTATGATTCACTTAGCGTTTCCCACAACCTATATGTGCCTCAGAGAGGACTTGAACCCATGTTTTTGTTTTTGTCTGTCAGCTCTTTATAGATTGTGCTCTGCTATCTTTCATTTAAAACAAAATAAGACACAGTTTAATTCAGCAGATACCTATTTTTCTTTAGCTTTTTTTTGCAAGGCAGTGGGGTTAAGTGGCTTGCCCAAGGCCACACAGCTAGGTAATTATTAAGTGTCTGAGGTAGGATTTGAACTCAGGCACTCCTGACTCCAGGGCCGGTGCTCTATCTGATGTGCCACCTAGCCACCCCCAGCAGATACTTATTCAGCAGATATTTATTTTATTGTTGTTGTCTGGTTGTTTTTTGGTCACGTCCACTAGATTGTTTTTTTTTTTTTTGGCAAAGATACTGGAGTGGTTGCCATTTTCTTCTCCAGCTCCTTTTATAGATGAGGCAATTGAAGCAAATTGAATTAAATGACTTGTGCAGGGGCACATATCTAATATCTGAGATTGGATTTGAACTCAGAAAGGGGTGTCTTCCTGATGTCAGGCACTTTATCAGATGTGGCACCTAGAAGCAGTGAGGTCCTTTTACTAGCCCTTTGTACAGGAATGCAAAAATAGATAAGACATGCCATAGATAGCACTCTTAAGGAGGTTATATATACCAAAAAAAAATAATAAAGGCATAAGATGGGTCCAAGGCAAGGGCTCTGTGAAATGAAAACATCATCTTAAGTTAACCTGTGGAAGTCTCTAATTCAGTAAAAAGAAGTACTCACGTTTTTACAGTAATTTTGAAATATTATCTAGCTTGATTCCCAGAATAAGACCATGTACACCCCTTGAGGGCAAGGACTGATTTTTGTTTGTGCGTGTTTTTGTATCTCTGATAGACCTAGCACAATACTTTTCACATAATAGATAATCAGTTATTAATTATATTATTTTATTAATATTAATTAATAATTATATTAATAATAACTCCCTGTGTAGTTGAGTTGAATGGTGTCTTGAGGTAGGCAGTGCCAATATTAATATACCTGACACCTCCAATCTAGTCCCACTCTATGTGGAGATGATCTGGGTTCTTGCGCCAGTATATACAAGCTTGTTAAGGTAGAGCAGAAGACTTTGGACCCAGCAACTGACTCCCATAGTGCAGTGGAGGGGGGAAGCATAGATTCAGGAGTCTGAGAACCTGGATTATCCTCTCTTGGAGGCCTCTGACCTTTGTAACCTTGGGCCAGCTGCTCAGCACTTTGACCCTGACTTTTCTCATCTGTAAAAAATAGGGAGGTGAACCTGATGGCCTTGGAGGCCTCCTCCAGCTTTAAATTTATGATCCTATGATCAAGCCCAGCTAAATCTGGAAAGAGGAAGGATTAGATAGTGGAAAAGAAAGAAGAAGTGGAGTTAGAAAACCTTGGTTGGAATAGTGACTTTTTACCACCTGTAGGATGATGGGTAAGTCATTACTTCTCTGCCTCACATAATTTCTCATCTACAAAATGGGATGAATGAGTTTGGTGATCTCTAAAGACCGCCCCCCCCATCCCTAAATGCTATCATTATCATCAGAAGAAAGGTAGTCACAAAGAGATGGATTTATTTGGGCCACAGCAACTCATAAAGTGTCTGATGGGGAAAGGAGTTGTGATCAGCATCAGTGGAGGGAATAGTCATATTGATGAAATTATAGATCTTTTTTCCTGAAATAATGCCATCAGCCAATCAGCAGATAGATATTCATTAAATATTTACTATGTTGGTATTATGGACTAAGTACTATACCAGGCCCTGGGACAAGCTCAAGGAATGAAATAATACTTACTATCAAGGGACTTATATTCTAAATGGGGAGGTAACACATATGCATAGGTATATGAAAATGCAAATGTACATATGCATGCATAGGTATGTATGTGTAGATATGTTTGTACATGTATCATATGTTCAATATCTTATATGTTTCTACATGTATATTTGTGTGTGTAGCACAAATGAAAATTAATAAATACAAACATATAAAAGTTGTTAAATACAAGGAAGTTTATGATGTACATGCAGTTAGGGTTTCACATAGTCGATGGTATTGGCTTGAAGTTTGTCTTAAAAGAAGAGAGAGATAAAGCAGAGGTTAGGAAGAGGTCCATTCCAGACATGTGCGATGATTAGTGCAAAGGTGTGAAGATGCAAGGTTGAGTATTATGTGAGAGGATGGATCATAGAAACGATCACTGGGTCAGTTCGCCCAGTTCACAGAAAGCAGAATGGGGAGAAAAGTTCAATGTCTGGAAAGGTAGTTTGGTGCTAGATTGGGTAGGGCATTTTAAGCCTAGAGGCAATGAGGAAGTCATTCAAATTAATTGAATAGGGGAATTACATGGTCAGATCTGTGCCTATGGAAAATTATTTTCATAGTATTTTGTAGGCTAAACTGGAATGGGAGAGATTTAAGGCAGAAAGACCAATTAGGAGAATGTTGTAATAATCTAGATGAAAGGTCTTGAACTCAGGTGTGAATAGAGAGATGCAGGTGGATATAAAAATGGCAAAACTGGGCAACTGATTTGGATATGTAGGGTGAGGGAGAGGGTCAGGAGGACAAGAGCAGGCCTAAACTGTGAACCTGGGAGCCTGGAAGGAAGCAGGTAAGTTTAGAATATAGGCCAGATTAGGGGTGGCTAGGTGGCGCAGTGGACAGAGCACCAGCCCTGGAGTCAGGAGTACCTGAGTTCAAATCCGACCCCAGACACTTAATAATTACCTAGCTGTGTGGCCTTGGGCAAGCCACTTAACCCCATTGCCTTGCAAAAAAAAAAAAAAGACTATAGGCCAGATTGGAGGAAAAGTTATGGACATGTTGAATTTAGGTTGGATGTCTGGCTTGAAACTCTACTATGTATTTAATTGGTGTTGGTGAAACTAAGGTTGGATGTATAGATCTTGGAATCATCTCCATAAAGATAACAGTTAAAGCCATGAGAGCTGATGGGAAAGAGTAGAGTGAGAAGAGAAGAGAGTATCCAGGAGGAGGGAGGCGAGTTTAAATGGAGTAAATAGATAGAGAAGGATTAGGACTGAGAAAAGATCAGATTTATCAAGTAAAAGATAAATCATAAATCCACTATGTTGTACTAAAGAAACACCAATTAACCAGAACTCAACTGACCAGCATCTTTTTTTTTTAAGTGCAAGGTAGAACTTTTTAAATAATTTTCATTCTTAAGTATACAACATCTGAGGGGCAGATATGGAGGAGAGGAGGGGAAGAGATATTATTATAAAATATCACATTTATTGCTACATTACTATTATATATAAGACAGTTCTCAAAATCTATTTTAAAAATTTAGAATTATTTAAAAATTCCAAATAATCCAGAATCCAAGTGTTTTGACACTTGTATAAAATTACTTTTTTTAAAATGAGAAACAAGACAAAATCCAGTCATCTTGAGGCAGAGATACAATTTCCCCCTAATTGTGACTTACCCTCCCCACCTCACCAATAATTTTTCTTCTTTTTTGCTGGGTTAGGAATATATATGTGCCTCTGTGTGTATAGACACACACACACACATTAAATAGTTCAAAACTATAAAGTTCAAAACTCTCTGATTTAAGCATTACAGGCAGGCAACATCAATACAACTGGGAGCATATCAAACAGAACAAAAATATATGCTCTCCTTCCCCAACAAAAGATAATGGAAGAAAAAAATCCACAAACAAAAGCAAAGAAGAAACACCACTAGTTTCTCAATTTTCCTCTCCCCAGTTTCTCTCTTGGGACCTGGGGCTCCCCCCAAATTCATAGTAACATCATCTTTAATGACCATATTTCCCTATGTATAAGACACACCTTATTTGGGGGGCTTGAAATTTGAAAAAAATATATTTCATAAAGTTATTGAACTCAAGTTTTATTCATCATCAAATTCATACAACTCCTCATCACTGTCAAAACTCCCATCCATTGACTTGTCCTCATCTGTGATTGATAATGAATCACTGTCTTCATATATTGCCTCGTCCTCAGTTCCATCTATGGCATTTGAAATGCCATACTTCTTAAATGAGTTGACAGTGATCTCAATCTTGATAGTATCCCAGGATCTTTTCACCCAGGTACTAACTTCTGTAGTTGGTTTCTTCACCCTTCCCGCTGGTGTCAAATTGTCCCCAGAAGACTTCAGCACGATTTCCATTCACTTTTGCAAACTTGATCACTTTGAACTTGAATTCAACATTGGACGAAAATCTTTTCTGAGCCATTTCTGGGCAGAACGTGGCAAACTGTCACTGAATAACCTGGCACCATGCAAAACAACAATTGTAAAGACAATAAGCTTGAAAAAGTGAGAAATGCAAGTAAAAAAAAATCTACAACCAATGTCTAAGATGCTCCCAATTTTTAGACCCCAACTTTTTGAAAAAGGATATGTCTTATACATGGGGAAATGCAGAAGGTGGATTCCTTCCCTGCTCCCCACTGTTATTGCTCAATGTTATGTGTTGAGAACTTGATGGATGCTGAGGTCCTTTCTACTTTTGATATTCTCTCTATATCACTCACCTTTGCATTGATGGTACTAGGAGCCTACAAATTCATCTACATACTTTACTGATGAAATTAGGGATGTTGGACTTGGAGTTTTCAACAACGATTGAGCTTTAAAAAAGGGTTCTCTGGCTATCCAAATTAATCAGAATTTTAAATTAACCTGAGCTATTTCCTGACCATTCCATTTATCTGAGAGTCTGTTAGGTGGCACAATAGATAGAAGGCTGGGCCTGGAGTCAGAAACACACATCTTCCTGAATTCAAATCTGGCCTCAGACACTTGCTAACTATAAGACTCTGGGTCAGTCACTTAACTATCTTTGTCTCAGTTTCCTCATCTGTAAAATAAACTGGAGAAGGAAATGGCAAAGAACTCAAGAATTTTTGCCAGGAAAACCTCAAATGGGTTCATGAAGAGTTGGATATGACTGAAACAACTCATCAACAACTACTGTGATTTGATGCTAGATATTTGGGTTTAAAAATGAATATGGCATAAGGTCAAGTGGTCTAATGGAAAGAACTCTAGATTTGGCTCTTAGAAATTGATTCAAATCTCAGTTCTGCCACTTACTATGTGTGTGGCCTTGATTAAATATCTTTACCCCTCCAGGCTTCATTTTCCTTATCTGTAAAGTTGAAGGGTTGAACCAGAGCAGAGGGTCTTCATATTTTTGCAGCTTGTGTATTCCTTTGACAGTTTTAGAATAACATTTTAAATGCATAAAATAAAATATACAGGATTATAAAGGAAACCAATTATATTGAAATAGTGATCAATTTTTTTTTAAAAAACAAGAAGTTAAGGTGAAATCTTAACAAACAGGTTAAGAAACTGGACTAGATGATGTGAAAAGTCTTTTAGTTTGAAATTCTATGGTTCTATAATGCTACACTCTTGTTGAGAGCATGTTCTGTCCTTTGTTTCTTTTTTGTGCTCTTCACATTCAGGAGGCACTTAATATCTAATATTTATTTACTGACTGGACTGAATGTGGCCCTTTTCAGCCATGGATCCCATACTTTTGAAAGTTTCACAGAAAAGGTCTGAAAATAAGGGAAAGTTTCAGCTCATCCCTGCCCAGAGGAAGAGTAATGGATTAACTGACATATACAGATTCTTTCTAGACAAAGATTTCTCTGATAGTATCCAAAAGCAGAATGCAACTGGCCCCAATCTGTTCTAAGACCCAACCCACACAACCTTGTTATCAACTAACTGTGAAACTCAGACTTTTCACTTTAAAATCTCTGTGCCTTAGTTTCTCTGCTTGTGGATTGGTATAGATCATTAACCTCTCACTCCCCTAGGGCCTTTCTAGCCCTAACATTCTAAGTTCTTGAGTACTTGCTACTCTGATAGTCTCTGTTCCAAGGTTTACTATGCTTTATCCCTCTGAGTTCTCATACCTGTAAATAGTGCTCTTAGAATATACTCAGAATTCAAAGAGGGTGAAAAGTCTCTATGAAGTGGGAGGGGAGGGAATGATTACATGTGTGGGATGACGATCTAGTCTCATCACTTCATGTGAACGATTCTGTGTTGTTTCTTTCTCTGTCTCTACCTCCCCCTTCTTTCTCTCTTTCTCTCTCCCTCCAACCTTCCTTCCTTGCTCCTCTTTCTCTCTCCTGTCTCTCTCTTCTTTCCCTTCCTACTCTCTCCCCTTCTTTCCCCCTCTCACTCTTCCTTCCCCTTCCTCCTTCCTCTTCTCCCTCCTTCTCCCTTCCTATCCTCCCTCTTTGTCTCTTTCCTCATCATCTTCTTTCCTCTTCCCCTCTCTCTTTCCCTTCATCTTCCCTTTTTCCTTTATCTCTCTCTCTCCCTTTTTCTCATTTCTCTCTCCCTCTCTCCCCTTCTTTCCTCTCTCTCCTGTTTGTCTTCCCTTTCTTTGTCTCTCTGTCTCTCTCTTTCTGTCTCTCTATCCTCTTCTCCCTCTCCCCTCTCCCCTATCCTCTTCTCTCTTCCCCCTTCTTCTTGTCTCTCTCCCTTTCTCCCTCCCTTTCCTCTTTCTCTCTCCCTCTCTCCCTTCCTTCTTTCCTCCCTCTCTCCTCTCTCTCTCCTGTTCTCTTACCCCGCTGCCCCCTTTCCCTTTCTCTTCCTGCAGATCCTTGAAGAGAACATGAAACTGGAGTGTAAATGCCACGGCGTGTCAGGTTCCTGCACCACCAAAACCTGCTGGACCACACTGCCCAAGTTCCGGGAGCTGGGCTACATCCTGAAGGACAAGTACAATGAGGCGGTCCATGTGGAGCCGGTGCGGGCCAGCCGCAACAAGAGGCCTACCTTCCTCAAGATCAAGAAGCCCTTGTCCTACCGCAAGCCCATGGACACCGACCTGGTGTACATCGAGAAGTCACCCAACTACTGTGAGGAAGACCCAGCGACGGGCAGCGTGGGGACCCAAGGGCGCATGTGCAACAAGACGGCCCCCCAGGCCAGTGGCTGTGACCTCATGTGCTGTGGCCGAGGCTACAACACCCACCAATACGCGCGCGTGTGGCAGTGTAACTGCAAATTTCACTGGTGTTGTTATGTGAAGTGTAACACATGTAGCGAACGAACAGAAGTGTACACCTGTAAGTGAGTGGAGAGGCTTGGGGAGATGCTGGGGAACTGGGTGGGTGAGAGGGATGTGGATGGAAATGGGGGAGGGAATTAGTAACCACTGGGCCATCCTTCCATTCTCCCCCTTACCATCCCATTGCCTTTTGGAGAAAGGGAAAGGATGGAAAAAAAACCCAGGAAGATGTTTGCACATGATCAAGCCTGACCTTCTCCAGGCTAGCACCATGATCTACCGGGCCTCTTCCAACAAACCAACCTTGGGTCTTGGAGGATTTTCCTGGCTTCTCTTGGAGAAGCTGGGACATTCCCTGTTGGACCCAAGAGAAGAGCAGAGAGCAGCCAATTCTACCCTCTCCATAAGTATACTCTGGCCTCTAAGTCACTGGAATCACTTTGGGCCCAGGTGGCCTTAGGCAGACCACCAAACCAGGTCAGGCCAGGCTGCCATGACTCAAGGGGTCAACCTCCCCCTGGGAACAAATGGTTCGATCTGCACAGTGGACTGTTTGTTCACCAGGAATCAAACATGGCAAGAAGCACTGGAACTATGAGAAAATCTTTGCACAGGTGATCAGTACCCCAGTGTGATTATTCCTACAGAGTGCTATCCATCAGGTCCATTTTTGCCTCAGCACTCATGGAAATGCTTCCAGAAACTTTCCGCTGGTTTTCATCTCACTCTAGTCTCTTCAGCGAACCTTGCTATCGCTCCTGCTGCTGTACTTTGGCTAGAAATGATGGCCTTCCTTTGAGCTGCCATTTTTTTTTTTTAAGCAGGGACGTTAGGCGCCTGGGCTTACTAATAGCAATATTTAACAATTTATTCAGATAAAAAATAATATTAATTTATTTAATTAAAAGAACTCTACCACCACTGGAAAAGATTCTGCAATCAAAGTGGGCATCTTGCTTTCTTTGTGGAATAATTTTGTCAACTGGGCAAGAAACGATTGGAATTGTATATAGTTATTCTTTATGCAGATATTTCTACTAGTTGATTTCACAAGTTATTCCTTGCAGTCCTAGATGTTTAAGTATAAAAGCAGGCATCTTTTTACATATATATTATATATATTTTTTGCTGTTTGCTGCTAATTGTCTGGAAACTCAAGTTGGCATTGATCTTGAGATCGATCCCAGTACATACCTATGCCCTCTTTCCCCCGATCACCTGCTAGGTAAGACTCACCATCCTGAAAATCAAGTTTGAGATGCCTATACAAAGAATCAGAAATTAATTCCAGACAATTTCCATGTTTTGGAAAATGACCCATAGGATAAGAGAGTATATTTTGTAAGAGACTATTTTTATATGAATATTTTATTTATACTATGTTTGCCTGTATCATGCTATAACCTGTTCTACTTCTCAAACCAGGCAGCCATCACATTCTGTTTATCAGAGGAAGGTTGGTGAGATCTTGGAATGGAGGAAGATGGGGCTCAGGGCCCAACTGGGTCTCTTCCCCTCATTTCACACAAACCTTCTCTTGGGATCCAATTTGCCAAGCATGCAAAAGATCCTTCAGTCACATGGTTCAAAGGCGTGATCGGTATTAACGGGATACTCTCTGAACCCATTTGGAGGAAGAAAAAAAGCCAACCCCAACAAATTTAAGCTCCCTTCCCCTTGTGGCCTGGATCAGTCAACTGTGGTCCTGTGATTAGCAAAGGCAGTGGGTGTATTGGCCCTGAAATCCCCACATTGTGGGACTGTCACAATAGATTGGATCAGCCAAGATTATTAGGCTTGGACATTGTCAACCAGATGAAACACACACACACACACACACACACACACACACACACACAATTGCCTCCCACAGATAGAATCCTGTTTTAATGATGAAATGGGTTTGCAGAGATGCCTCTGAATCCTCCATCTTCTACCAACACTTTTTTTGAGGACTTTTCCAGAAGACACCAAAATCCCATCAAAAAAAATAAAACATTCAACCAATTCACCTTTGCATTTCTTAGGCTATTTATTACCAAGCAACTGCAGCCCCAAAGTGATCAGTGAACTGGTGGTTTGTAGAATGCACTGTCCAAGACTGCAAGTGCAAAACACCCAGAGCAAAGTGAGAAAAAGTAGGTTCTGTCTTCTCTCATTCTCTCCTGTCCCCCTTTTGCCTTTCCTACTCTTGGGGGACAGACAGAGAGAGAGGCACTCAGGAGCTAGCAAGGGAATATTTTTAAATCATGGAAACTCTTCTCTTCCTAACCTGGCCTAGATCTCCAGCTTCTCACTCCCCTCTCTCATTTGGGAGAGTGTATACATAGTACCATGAAAAGAACCTTGAATTTGTTGATATAGATTTGAATCCTGATTCTGCTGCTTAATTCTTGTGTAAGTTACCTTCCTTGAACCAATCACCTAACTAGTTCTCAGTTTCTTCATCTGGGGTTGTTCTTAACTATTTTTGTATCATGGCCCCCTTTGGTGAGCTGATAAAAAATTGGACCCCTTCATAGAATAAAGTTTTTAAATACATACAGTAAAATATAAGATTACCAAGAATGAAAAGTATATTCAAAAACTTTACAAGCTATATTTAAAAATGTAAGTTCATGGACCCCCAGGTTAAGAATGCCCAGATTAGATGATCTCTCATCTCCCTTATTTATAGCTTAAATCTTGTGTTTCCTAGAGGATTGGGTGCCAAATAACTGATGTGTCTCTATAGGTGGGTCTACTACTATATATGGCTCTATTTATTGTTTGTGTATAGGAACATATGATTTAGAGCTGATTGGGACCTAGAGTGGCCTGAACCAGATACAAATGTAATTGGGAGACATTTAACAAAATCAATAAAAATACAGTAGAACATAGATAATGTTATGTGGTTTTCTAAGTCAATATACTCCCACAAGTATCCTTATGTAGAATTTAGTCCCCACTTTCACCTCTTACCTCTTTCTGTTTTGTCTAACCCAACCCCATTGTTTGAAAGATGATACATGGAAGTCCAGAGAGAAATGATTGCCCAGGATGATAAAGGATTTCAACCAAGTCTACTGATTCCAAATCCATTGCTCCTTCCAGCACCCACCCTATCTGTGTTTGTGTATGTGTTGATGTAACCATTTGTCTCCATAGTCATTTTATCTTGTTTCTTTCTGCATCCGTTGTCCATGTGTTCCATATGTTTTTGTATGTTTGTCACTTATTTTTTTTCTACCTAGTGATGAACAAGTTGATGGAGATCATTGGTGTCCTGTTCTTTTTGTCTACTGGACTTTTCCTCTTGGAATTTGGGGACTCTTTCAAAGCCCTAATGGGGAAGGAACTGCCCTTAGAGTGAAAAAAGCTCTGGGAGGGAGGAGTAATTGGGTGGTTGGAGTTGCAGGGATCTTTCGAATTCACTCCTTGGGACTACCTATTGATCCAAGGTACCTCTTGGTGCTAGAGAAGGGTCATAATAGGAACGAGGCATGGGGTCCCCAAACAACATGCCTTTTCCAGGTCTGATCATATGATTAGGTGGGATTTCTAGGTAAACCTCTTCTTGAGAAACAAGAATTACACTCACATAGAGTGTAATTAGCCCCGAAGTCTGGCGTTCCTCTGCACACCTGCCACCTCCGCCCACCTAGTAGGCCTGCTTCCCTACTATTCAGCCCCAGGTGACCCCTATCAAATTGTCATTTACTTTCACAGTAGGGAGTCTCAGGGCCTCAGCTGAGCATATAATTAAAAGAATGAAAGTATTTTTGGTAATAGGAAAGTTGTTATCTTGTCAACTTGGTTATTTTCATGGGAAAACATCACAGGCAGCTCTTGCTTTGGGTTTGGCTTTGGAGACACATGGCAGACACTGCCCTCAGAAGCTATAAGCACATCAAGGAGGAAGACTGCTTCATCCTGTGCCCCTAAATGCAGAGCATGTCTCCTTGGAGTGGAGCCTTGAGCCTCTTCCCTTCCTCCTAACACCACACTCCCCTTCCTCCAACACACATATGGCCTCCCCCATCCTGAATGAGCTCATCTCTTCTTCCTTTGGAGTTAGGATTAGGGAGATAGATGTTCCATCTCTGCACAGATGATGACTGTCATCTTGGATCCTGGCCCTTGTTTGTGCCTGGGGCTTCAGTTTCCCCATCTGTAAAATGGGGGTAATAATAGTTACCTACCTCACAGGGCTGTTGTGAGGATTCCTTCATTAGTATTTGTATGGCACTTTTAAGCTGCAAAAT
Source organism: Macrotis lagotis (assembly GCF_037893015.1). Classification (NCBI taxonomy): domain Eukaryota; kingdom Metazoa; phylum Chordata; class Mammalia; order Peramelemorphia; family Peramelidae; genus Macrotis; species Macrotis lagotis. The sequence goes on from NC_133665.1 coordinate 130,792,929, forward strand.
GATGATGGGCGCTAAGTATTATTATAAGCTCCTTAAAAACACCCTTCTTCAACCACTTTTACTCACAGTAATAAACATTTGGATCTCTGTACAGTGAGTTTTCGATTTCCTTTTGTTACCTGAAAAAGTGACTTCTTTTCTCCCTGACTCCCCACCGTAGAACAAAAACACGAAACAAAAAATTGAAAAGGTCATCAATAAATATTTGGAAGTGGTTTCAAAAAGGTCCTCTGAAAGGACACAGTATGGTGGGAAATGCAAGAATACAAAGATCTGGGTTCTAGTCTTAATTTGTCCCTCCTTTGGAGTTACTTTGATCGATGATTCCCATCTGTGGGTCTCTCTCCATTATGCCGCCTTCTTTAAAAATGAAATTGTTGGATTAGAATTTGATTTCATCCACCTTGAACATTTTATGAAATTTTTATTAGGAAATTATTCACATGACCTTTTAGATATACCTCAACTGCCCAGATTTGACTTAACTCTAAACCCTAGAAAAATAAAGATTAAAGATGGAATGATTTTAAGGAAAGGCTCTTACCATGTGCCAGGAGGATGTGCATTCTGAGCACTTAAAGTAACCTCCTTTGAAGGATTGTTTAAAATTTTACAAATTTTAAAAGTACTTTAGAATGTGAGTGGTTCCTATTCCATTCAACAGACCAAGTTGAATTTAGAAAATGTCAATAAAAGATAAAGATGGTGGTATGAGCAAGCTATGAACCAAGGAAAAAATCTGAAAGGCTCCTTCTCCTGGGTCTACTCTAAGCTTGAAAAGAGAGAAAAGAGGTCTTGTTAGAGTTGTGGGAGTGTGTATAGATTCAAGCTGGAGAAATGCTAAGAAAGCCATCTCCTTCTTTGGATTAGGCCTAGTTCTGGTGAATGAAGTCGGAGAGCTGGAAGACCAAGTCATCTGACTTCATCATTTTATAGATGAAGAAAATGAGATCCAGATAAATAAAATAATGTATCTAAGATCTCTAAAGTGCTGTAATTTAAATTCACATCCTTTAATCCATCTCCAACACTACTTGTGTGATACAGGGTAATCCACTAACTCTTCTTGGACCCTAGTTTCTTCATCTGTAAACTCAGAGGGCTGACCTAGATGACTTTTGATGATGCCTCCAGTTCTAGAGTTTGCAACATACTGCTATGGCCATGTCATTATGCTGCCTTTGGGTAATCAAAGCTGACTAAGGGTGCTGGGGGAAGGATATATTGCTGTACTTTTGTGGGCTTGGGAGAAGGTACTAATCATTCATGAGAAGAGACAAATAGAATCTTGATATAGGCTTTCCCATGGCAGGACTTATTTAAGCCATTTCCTTCTTGGTTAAAGGCCCTATCTTTTTGGTGGCAAAACTGCCAAGTCAATTCCAATAGGGAAATGGTACATGAAGTAGTGGGACCACTCCATTGACAACAACTCCTCTCATGAACTTTGGTTTCATTCCCGGGTTAGATAAACCCAAGATTCCAGATTCACATTCTACTTTAGGAAGTCATGATTGAGTAGAGGCAGGAGCCTGTCATCTCCATAACAGAATTCAAGAGCCCCATTCTATTCTTGACACCCATTGGTAGACCCTCAGAGGAATCAGGGAAATCTAGTATATTAGATCCAGGAAGCAGATGACTTGGGAGGTGGATTAATACAGTGGAAAGAGGCATGACTCTGGAGTTAGAGGTTCTAGATTCAAATTCTGATATTTACTACTCATGTAACTTTGGACAAGTTCCTTGCCCTCAGTTTCCCCATCTGTAAAAAATGAGGGATTTGCACCAGATAGTCTATTCTGGTCCTAGATCCATGACCAGAAAGCTAAGGGTCTGAATTTTGCCTCTGTTCCTTAGACCTTGGACAAGTCAGTCTTTTTGGCTGATTGAGATACTCTTTAAGATCCCTTCTGGCTTTAAATTCTATGATTATCTTTATCAAATGAGGAAACATTTACAAATGAGGTCCCCAGTAGAGGGATCTTGGTTTTAGGGCTCCCAGATGCTAATGGCATAGAATAATAACAGCAGCATATACAGAGCATCTTAAGGTTTGCAAAGTACTTTACATATTATCTCATTTGATCCTCTCAACAACTCTGTGACTTGCTCAGGGTCAGACAGCTAAGTGTCTGATGCTATATTTGAATGCAGGTTTTCCTGACTGGAAGTCTATCACTATTCATTGTTCCCCCAAGCTACCAGAGATAATATTTGTAAAGTGCTTAGTATGGACAAAATGCTTAATATATTCCTCCCTCCCTCCCTCCCTCCCCATCCTCCCTTCCTTCTTTCCTCCCTCCCTTCCTCCCTTCCTCCCTCCCTTCCTCCCTTCCTCCCTTCCTCCCTCCCTTTTTTCCTTCCTTCCTTCCTTCCTTCCTTCCTTCCTTCCTTCCTTCCTTCCTTCCTTCCTTCCTTCCTTCCTTCCTTCCTTCCTTTCTTCCTTCCTCCCTCCCTCCCTCTCCCTCCCTGCTAACAACCACAGGAGATTGTTCCTATCTAAGGAGGACTGATGGAAATGAATGACAATACAATGACTAAGTCCTACCACCCACCACTCACACACCCCAGCTATTCTATGCTTGGAGATCATTAGAAAATATCTTATAGCAACAAGTGACATGTTTGTAGTAGGGCTTTTGACAGATGAAACACCTTCCACACAATAGCTCTGAATAAGTGTGATTGTCCCCAATTTAAAGAAGAGGAAAGTGAGGTTCTAAGAAAGGTCTTGAATTGTCCAACAACACTTAGCTAATTAAAATTTGAACATAGTTTTCTCCAAAGTGCAATCTCACTAACCTGCCCCCTCACCTCCATTTATACACTACTAATATTACTAGATCTGGGATTTCATGGGCAGTATCTTCTGCAGCTTTCAGTGTTAAAAAATTGCCTAGGACCATTAAGAGGTTAAAGAGACTTTCTCAGGAGCATACAGAGCAAGATTAAATCCAGTTCCATTTTGCATATGAGGAACTTGAGCCTTAAAATGGTTTAGTGATTTTACCCAGGGGTCACAGAGTTTGCAAATATTGGAGCTCAGACTTGATCCCAATACTATACAATACTTGCCCTTTTCTAATCTACTCAATGGATTGGATTCAGATGGGTGCCTATGAGAGTTAAAATTCCAGCCAGCAAACAGCCCTGAGATGGCAATCTGGAAATTGGAAGAGCAGAACCCCAGGCCTACAGGAGACAGGGGTTGGAACCAAATTCACTCCAAGGCAAACAGGAAACCTTTGCAAGGTTCTCCTTGGATCTCTGGCTGCTGACAGTGCCACTGTCACTGGTAGGGACCCAACCCCCCAAACTATCAGGGATGTTGCCTTACAGAGACTGGGCCTGATCCATTGTTCTCCCCTTCTCCAGCCACAATGACATCCCTTCCATTGACACAGTGGCCACCAGTTGCTACGACAACGTCGACAGCCTGTAGAGAATGCTGTCAAACTGCTCCCAGAACCTTCCTCCTCCCTTAGAAAAAATCATCATGAAACTCAACAGGGCTTGGTTTGTTTCTGCTATTTATGCAGAGTACGTGAGTGTACACACCACACACACACACACACACACACACACACACACACACACACACACACACACACTCCAAGGGAAAATGCTGAAAAGGATTCCCATTGAAGACCCCAATGGAAATGCCAATAGGAAACTTTCCTTCTAACCCGATCCCAGTCTCCATTCATGGAATGTTGGAGCTGGGAGGAATCTTGGGGATTGTCATCAACATCATTTTCACCCACCTTCCCTAATCCTCCCAACTGAGAACAGCCACACCTTCCCCCTATTTCCTTTCTCTTTTGTCACCATCACCCAGGGTCACACAGCCAGGTGATATTAGCCTAGGACTTGAATCCAAGGGTCTTTTGACTCTTGAGTTCAGCAGTCTATTTCTACTATATCCGCTGTCTGCTTTGCATCATTCATTATTTATGTACCTGCCCTATACCCCTCCTTTTCCCCACCCTCTCTCCACATCTACCTTGAAACCATAAGTTCCTTGAGATAAAGAACCAGGCCATTTTTTAAATCTCTAGTGCTTTACCCAGGACACAATACATAGTGGAAGCTTGATAAAAGTTTGTTCAATTGATTTGCCAGTACAATGAGCATCAGTGTCACCACTGTCACCACTGATTTCCAATTTAACAAATATTGATTAAGCATTTTGTATTTTCCAGGGACTTTACTGAGCTTAAGGATATGCTCCATATACAATGCTTGGTGTCTTATGATTGTTTGGAGGTGAATATGGGAGAGTTACTGTGACTTACTATTTACTCCACTATCTTGGTTCCCAGAAGTAGAATCCTGGTTTCAGGTATTACCAACCATACTTAGCTAAATGAACTAATCATGCCTTCACTTTTATAGATGAGTTGTGTATTTATTGGTACAAAGACAAAAATAAAATAGTCTCTGCCCTCAAAGAGCTTACATTCTACTTGAGGAATACTAAATAAAAACAAAGTAATTTGAGGAAGGAAAGAGGAATAAATTGTGGGGGAATATCAGGGAAGGCTTCCCAGAGGAGGTGATGTTTGAGTTATGCATTAGAGGAAGAAGGATGAAAAGATTCTGATAGGGAGACATTTGGCATTTTAGTCATGGAGGATAGTTTATGTGAATGAATGGAGAATAGAAATGAAATGTCAAGCTCATGGAATTGCTAGTAAACCACTTTGGAATATAAGAATTTGTGAAAAAGAAATATTAAATAAGGCTAGGGAGTTCTCAGTCAGGCTATAGTTTCTTGATGAAGCTTAGTCAAAGAACTTCAGATCTCAGAAGGAGGGGAGAAATGAGGCATCCCCTTAATACCTCCTCAGGGTGGTAGATGCATGTGCTCCTGTGCTCACTCATAGGCACATGTACACACAACCCTTCTTGACATCTGCCAACTCATCAGGTTCTATGAAGTTGTGGATACAAAAGCTCTCCCCACCATTCCAGATCACAACTCATCTATAAAAGTGAGGAGAGGTGTGGAAGTATGCTGCCTATGTTCATATAGCTAAGTGTGGGTGGCGAAGCTTGAACCAGAGCCAAACCAAAAATTTGAGCTCCAATATCAAGATTCAAGAGAAGCAGGTTAAAGGGGGAAAAGAAAATATAAGGTATTCAGTAGAGCTAAAGTGTTTATCTCTCTACATGGGAAGATGATACTTGTAATTCTTAAAAATGGTATCATTAATAATATAGCTATAGTCAGAGACTATAGGAATAAGGAGAATTTGAAGAAATGTTATAAAAATTAAGAGATGAGAAAGAGGAGTACAATGAAGGAAGGGAAAGGTAGAATAGGGTAAATGATTTCACATGAAGAGGCATGAAAATCTATTACAGTGGAGTGGAAGATGTGCTGGTGAGTGCTAAACATTGCTTAAAACTCACCCTCATCAGTACTGACTCAAAAAGGGAACAATATACATAATCATTTGAATATAAAAATATATTTTTCCTATCAGAGGAAAAGGAGGGGAGGAGATTAAATAAAGGAGGTGGGGACTGATTGAAAAGAAGGCAGATCAAATCAGAAGGGGAGGTGATAGAATCAAAACACTGGGAAGGAGTGAAAGGATGAAAAGGAGAGAGGACAAATGGGAGAAAGAATAGGATGAAGGGAAATGCATAATTAGTAATTATAACTTCATGTGAATGGGATGAACTCACTCATAAAAGGAAGTATATAGCAGAGTGAATCAAAAACCAGAATTCTACAATATGCTATTTGCAAGAAATACACCTGAAGTGTAGAGAGAGATACATAGAGTAAAGGCAAGGGGTCAGAGTAGAATCTATTATAGGAAAGAATTTGCATCTTGCTAAAAGATACCATAGACAATGAAGCAATATCATATTAAATATAAATGTATCAAGTGGTACAGCTTCCAAATTCTTAAAGGATTAAGTGAGTTACATGAAGAAATGGAAAGTACTAGAGGGGACCTCAATGTCCCCTCTCAGAACTCAGTAAACCCAACCAACAATACACAAGAAAGAAACTAAAGAGGTAAATAGAATATTAGAAAAGTTAGATATGACAGACCTTTGGAGAAAACTAAATGGTAGAAGACTAAATTTTCCTCAGCAACACATTGCACCTACACACACACAAAAAAACATGTATTAGGGCATAAAATTTCAAAAAACAAATGTTAAATGTCTTCTTTTTAGATCATAATGCAATAAAAATTACATTCAATGAAGATGGATCAAAATTAATTGGAAAGTGGACAATCTAATCCTAAAGAATAAGTGGGACAAAGAACAAATCATAGAAACTATCAATAATCTCATTAAAGAAAATGACAATAATGAGATAATATATCAAAATTTATGCGATATTTTCAAAGTAGTATTTAGAGGAAATTTTATTTCTCCAAACTCTTATATCAACAAGATGGAAAAAGATCAAATAAATGAATTAATTGGGCATGAAACTAAAAAAAACTTAAAAAAACAAATTAAAAATCCCCAATTGAACACCAATTTGGAAATTCTAAAATTCAAGGGTGAGAATAAAATTGAAAGAAAAAAATACTCTTGTACTAATAAATAAATCTAGGAGCTGATTTCTTTTTTAAAAACCCCACAAGATAGATAATCCATTGATTGATCTATAAAAAAGAAACAAGAAAGCTAAATACTCAGAATCAAAAATGAAAAGTGTGAAACCACCACCAATGAACAAGAAATTAAAGTGATCATTAGGAAATATTTTGCCAAATTGTATGCCAATAAATATGATGATCTGAGTAAAATCAATGAATATTTATGAAACTATAAATTACCTAGCTTAATGGGTAATGTTTATTATTACCTATTATTTATTATATATTATAGTATCATATAATATTATAAATTAATATTAATTAATTAGCAATAACCCCATCTCAGAAAAAGAAATTGAATAAGTCATTAATGAACTGCATAGTAAATTCTATTTGTGCAATGAGAAATGAATAATAAGCAGATTTTAGAAAAAACTCAGAAAGAACTCATCCAAAGTGAAATAAGCAGAACCAGTATCAGGAACATTGTGTGACAATCAGCTGTGAATGTTCAACTCAGCCCTTTTCAGCAAGACAGTGATCCAAGACAAGTGGACTCATGAGAGAAAATGCTAACTATATCCAGATAGAGAACTGGTAGACTCTGAATACAGATTGAAGCATACTTTCTTCATACTTTATTCTTACTCATTTTTTTCTTTTGATTTTCTTTTTTCCACAGCTGAGACTAATATGGAAATGTATTTTACAAGATAGTATATGTATATACTATATCAAAATGTCTACCATTTTCAGAAGAATGGAGAGGAGGAGGAGAGGAGGGACGGAGAAAAAGGTGTAATTCAAAATCTTTTAAAAATAAAGGCTAAAAAATTTCTTGATTTGTAATTGGGGGAAAAATAAAATGCTATTTAAAAAACATAAATCCATACCTTTCTGGATGCCAATTGAGCAACATAGATATCACACACATAGAAAATAGTCTAGATCTCTGATTTTATTTTCCTAGGGAACCCCTCCCCCCCATGAAGAAACTCTGTTAAGACAGATTGATATCTTGTCTTTGCCTTTTGGTCTTAGAGAGTGGTTTTGGGCACAGTTTACATGGCTAGGGATATCAGAGGCATGACTTAAATCTAAATTGTCCTGACTCTGAAGCTGGTCATTTTAGCCATTGACCATCACTGTCCTTCAACAGCTATAGAAAATCTTGGGGTTTCCACCATTTGGAACAGCTTCTATTAATGCACCTTAAATTCTTAGACATTTGTCTGGGAGCATTGAGAGATTTAAGTGATTTGGCCAGTAACTTGTCATAGGCAGGACTGAAACCCAGGTCTTCTTAACTCCAGACTGTCTACTCTGCTAATACTACCTTTCTCATTTCTCTGTATATATATAATGTATTTATGTACACATATGCATATATGTACATATGTGAATATTCACAATCTATATAATGCATGTATACTTATATACACATATCTGTATGTGTGCATGTAATAGCTGACATTCATATATATCATTTTAAGGTTTGCAAAGCACTTTACATGAATTTTCCTGCTTGGCGTGATGGTACATGTCTATAACCCCTGCCCCAGGGAGGTTGAGGCTGGCGGATTACTTGGCTTGAAAGTTCTGAGTTCAGTAGGACTGTCTCCTAAGTCTGGCACCAATGTGCCTGAGGACATGTGGATCCCAAAACTTCCATGATGATCAGCAGTGAAGTTGGGCTGTGAGTGGCAGATGTACTTCCTGCCCAGGCAAGATAAGGAGACCCATCTCAGAAATACAAACACATCCAAAAAACATTTAATCCTCTGTCACAGTCCAAGGAGGGAAATATTATTATCATTATTCCCATTTTGCCAATAAGGAAAGGTTGAATGACTTTTCCCCAGGTTACAAAATCTGCAAAGCTTCGGGGCAAGATTAATTCAGGTCTCCCTCACCAAATATCTAATGAACTCTCTGAATGTGTTTCTCTGTCTCTCCTTCTCCCCCACCCACTCCCCACAACATGTGGGAGGATCCACAATGATCAAAAAAATAGATAGTAAAACTATTATCCCCATTTTTAAGATCAAGAAACTGAACCCCACAGAGGTGAAAGAGCAAATATCCCAAGGTGGTAAGCCACAGTGTTGGACTCAAACTGAGGTCTCTTTGCTTAAACAGTTTAGATCTGTGTTTCACTCCATTTACTGGACTTAATACAGAAATTGCCATATGTGAAAACCAACTTCCGAGCAAGCATAAGATCTGCAAGCCCCTAGAAACAGACCTGAGTCCCTATGTCATTATCACTTCACAAGCATCCCCCTCCATGTCCACACATGTCTAGCCATGTATGATTGTATCCGGGGTCAGGCATCCACCTACCCAGCATATCTTGGGAGCCTTGAGGACACACCTGGGGCTGGTTTCTAGAAACTCGTTGGTAAATCAGCTCACAGACCACTTTCTCCTAACAATAGTGTTTGGAGCCTTGCTTAGATTCCAAGACCATTCCACAAAGACTAATTTGACTCAATGGACCTGAAAACTCCATGTACCCCTAGGTTTGAATCCCTCTGAATCCAATTCTTAGCTCCTCAGACTTGTACATCCTGGAGTCAGGATGCTGTAGAGAACACTGAATTTGGAAATCAGAGCATCTGGGTTCAAATCCCTGCTCTGCTTTCTCACTTCTCTAGACCCTTTCACATCTCTAGACCTCAATTCCTCATTTGTAAAATGAAGATGTTGGATTAGATTAATTGTAAGTGCTGCTACCGGAACTGTAGTCAAGATGACTTGAGTTCAAATATGACCTCAGACTCATATTAACTGTGTGACCCTGGACAAGTCGCTCCACCTTCTTTGCCTCAGTTTCCTCATCTGTAAAATGAGTTGGAGAAAGAAATGGTGCACTCTTTCAGTATCTTTGTCAAGAAAACCCCAAATAGGGTCAAGGAGAGTTGGATATGACTGAAAAAATGACTAAACAACAACAAAATTTCCTTCCAGATCAAAGTCCTCTGAGTTCTGATTCATTGATTCTTATTAATATGAGGCCATAAGTCCTGAACCTCCTGAAACTTGGCACAAGGGGCATGAAAGGTTCCACTGTCTCTCTGGAGATGTAGTTGGGGGCTAGGTAGCAGCTCCTGCAGTGGGAAGGGAGGGGAACAGAGGAGGGGAGGGGAGGGGGCAGGAAACAGGTGAGGTTAGTATGTGATTGTTCCTATGTCAGGTGTTACTATGTTGGGAACTGCCTGTACCCATAATGATTGAACCTCACTTAGGATCAGTGATGGGGGCAGGGAGACCATTTTCTCTAAAGGAGTCCCCAAAGGCTTTGACCAAACAACCATCTCCTCTAATGTCCTCTCCACCTCTAATTACTCAGCATTTATTTTTTTATATTTTGTATATATATATATATATATATATATATATGTATGTATACACACACACACTTATATATGTGTGTATATATATATATATATATATATATGTAACAGCATAAGATCATTGTTTCTGAGATGACAGAGACCCTGGAAGTAATTGAGTACAACCTCTCCATTTTACAGATGAGAAAACTGGGGCCCATGAAGATTAAGCAACTTGCTTAGGGTCACCTGGTTAGAAAGTACTCAAGGCAGGATCCAAACCCAGGACTTCCTCAGTCTGAATCTAAAACTCTATCCAATACATATATTAACACATATGCACATATGCATATATGCCCACATAGGTATGTATGGGTTTATATATCCATCACATATGCACACACATGTCTCTCTATATATTCTCCTATATAAATATGTATATGCATGTATATATTATCTACCTATTAGATATATGTTCTCCACATATAAATGCCTTAAGAACATTGACTTTCATATTTGTCTTAGAAATCCTAAAGCCTAACACCATGCCTGGCCCTTTATAAATATTTGTTGTTCTGGTAGCAACATCAGTCACAATATTTCCAACCCTAAGACAATGGACCATTATGCAGGGACCTGGGAAGAAAGCAACATGGAGGACTTAGACATGAAGACAGGGGGATGGGGGGTTCTTGGGATATGGGGTTGATCTTGTGATCCAGGGACAGAGAAACTAGATGTCTTGGTATATGACATGGCAGGCCAATTCCCTTTTCTCAGGCTGAAGTTTTCCCAACTATAAAATAAAGATTGGTACTACTACTAATAAAGATCAGTACTACTGACCTCACAGGATTGTTGTTAGGAAAGTACTCTGAAAACCCAGGAGATTCCCACATTGTTATTCTTCCATCAAATTCTTACTCTGACTTTGATATACATTTGAACCTGGGTTCTCCAAGTCAGAGGGAAAGCCTTAGGTGAGTTAGTATGGAGTTTTGGAATTGGTATGAGGAAGACCCATGTTTGTCCTACCTTTGACACTAACTAGCAAAGTGACACCAGGCAAATCACTTTAACTTTTATATGCTCCCGTTTGGTCATCTGAAAAATGTAGATGACAATGCCTACCGTTCAGGGTTGTGAGGATCTAAGAAGAAAATGTAAATAAAATTCTTCACAAAGCATTAAGCACTATTTTTCAAAGCACTTTCCTCATGACAGCCCTAATGGGTAGGTAGTGCAAGGGTTATTGTTCTCATTTTGCACTTTTAGTCACCAGAGGACACTGCAGGACATTTGCTATCGTAGTCAATAATAAAGACTCAGTACTTGACTCTTCTAACAATCTCTGCTCAGCAAAGTATACACTCAAAGGAAAAATCAAGCTCTATAGTTCTATCAGAGAGTTAACTATCTCTTCTCTTAACTCTGTACCTTTTGTGATTGGGAATGCTTACTTCCTTAGTCTAAGAGTATGATTTATTTTGGTATCGAAATTATTCTATTGGCTCAGCCCCTATCAACTGGAAAACTCTGCCTATCCTCTTTGATCTGTCTTTTGTTCGGCCACCATAGTAGAGTTGAACTGTGTAGAGTTCTTTACTCATATTCGTAGAAACAAAGAAATTATGTCAAGAATAACTCTCACTGAGAGGTCTTTTCACTTGTGACCACTCCCGAGGCACCTCTTTACTAGGTAATAGTTAGGGCTTGGCTTGCTAACCAGGACTTGTAAAGTTAATTGACTTGTGAGTTACAAGATGATTACAGACATAAAAGAGGTTAGAAGATGGAGAGGAGAAAAATGTCATTATAGTTATTATTTTGTTAAGGTACATATATTTTTTTTCAATTTAGAAAACTGTAAGTAATTTGGAATTCATTATTTCTTGCAAACTTCAAAGATCCATGCCTTCTATGATCATATGGCACAATGAGAAGAAGGTTGAATTTGGAGCCAGAGAAACTAGTCTTGCTATACTAACATACCACCTTTTACAGAAAGACTTTTCCAATTCTTCTTCATTCTAGTACCTTCTCTTTCTGAATTAATTGCTATTTTCTTGAATATAGCTTGTTTGTACATATTTGTTTGCATATTTTCTCCCCCATTAGATTATAAGCTCCTTGAAGACAAAGTCTAACTTTTGCTTCTTTTTGTATCTCTAGAGCTTAGTAGTGTCTGGCAGATAGTAAGACTTAATAAATGTTTATTGACAGACTATCACTCCCTGTGCAACTTATTCCCCTTTGGGGGAATTATTCTTCCTTTTGGGGCCTCAGTTTCCTCATCTGTTAAGGAAAAATTTGGACTCAATGGCCTTTAAGACTCTTTTGCATTCTCAGTTTATCAGGTCACTGTGAGGGAAGGTAGGCTCCCCTTCCTTACTGGGTCTTGGAGGTCTTCTAATACCTATTAGGTCACTGTTGCTACAATGCCACACTTATTTGAATTCTTAAAGAGTTGCAAGTAGAACACAAGGATAGTAGGTCCATCTGGGTTGAAAAAGGAATCTGTCTGTGTCTGTCATTTGATGATCAGACTCATTACATTTGGAGAGAGGTTCATCAGTAGGAAAACCATAATGGAAGACCATTAGACTGCAAGCTCCTCTATGATAGGGACTGCCTTTTGCCTTTCTTTATATCCTTTATCATTTAGTGTAGTGCAGTGCTCATAATAAGTTTAAAATTTGTTTTTAATTTAAGGCGATGGAGTTAAGTGACTTGCCCAAGGCCACACAACTAGGCAATTATTAAGCATCTGAGGCCGGATTTGAACTCAGGTACTCCTGACTCCAGGGCCAGTGCTCTATCCACTGCACCACCTAGGTGCCCCCCATAATAGGTTTTTAATAAATACTTGTTGACTGACTTCCTTCATCACTTATGGTAGGAGGAGAGAAGTACTAACACCAATGGTGTTAGTAATATACCAATATAATATCAATGGTATTTTAGCTCTTTCAAGTGTGGAAGAATTGTTTTTTCCATCAGGACCTCTAACTCTGCTGTGGATAAGTGAACTTCTGTTCCTACTGCTTCTACTGATAGGAATAATAACTGTTGCCATTTTTGTAATTTAAAGTTTATAAAATATTTTAAATTATTTCATTTGAACCTTCCAGCAACCTTATGAGATGGATACTAATGGTACCATTGTCTCCATTTTTCATAGATGAGAAAAATTGAGACTTAGGGATGACTTACCCATGGCCAAACAGTAAGCATCAGAAGCAGCATTTGAACCCAGGTTTTCCAGAGGCAGACTACCTTTCAGGAAACATTGTTCTGGTGCTTAAAAATCTGTACCAGCACACCAATGGAATACCCAGGATTGACAACTGGAGACTTACGAAAACAATTTCCAAACCCACCATGGGCTCCCTGGGCTTGTCATTTAGAGCTAATTATATACTGTAGCCAGGGCATTATTTCCTGAAAATATGGGTATCCACTTACCCAGAGTGAAGTGGATAACATCTTCATCTGCCAGCGGCAGGATTAGTTCTGACAGAGTTATGTTTACCAACATAAATTTTATCACCTCCTTCTCTCAGCCCTTCCAAACACCTGGAATGCGACAGTGGCTGATGATTTATGGCGGACGTCTTGACGACGTCTGTTTTTGTTGGAATTGTGCCATCACCGAGTGTCTGCTGCTTGGCCCCACTGGGTCACGGTAACATATCAGTCAAGGAAGCCACTTAAGTAAATTATTGAGCACTTAAATTGACTTTTTCACTTAATATGTAATTACTTCCTTGAGCAAAATACTTTCCCTGACATCACCGGCCCAGGATGCTGTTGTTCCTATCGAAGAGGTCGTATTGACTAGGTATGAGTGAGTGAGTCCCATGGGGTGAAAAAGAAAGGGGGTGAGGAGGAGAACTAGGTCCGGGAATTGGACATAGGCCCTTCAGAATCCACTGATCTTTTCCAGTTGTGGGGAGTGGAAAGAATTCTCCATGAGAAAGACAGAAAACAAACATTTATGAATTACCTACTATGTGTCAGTGCTATATATTTTACAGATCTCAAATTTGATCCTCACTACAGGCCTGGGAGACAAATGCTATTATTATTTACATTTGAGTTGGGGATACTGAGGCAGACAGAGGTTAAGTGACTTGCCCAAAGTCAAACAGCTAGTCAGAATCTGAGACTAGATTTGAATTCAGGTCTTCCTGAATTCTAGATCCCACACTTCATCCACTATGCCACCTAGTATAGTTTTGGATAAATCATTTCCTTTCTCTAAGTCTTAGTATTCCTCCTCTGTAAAATGGGAAGAACTATGGTCCTATTATTTCATAGAGTTGTTGTGAGGAGTAAACAAGCTGGTGGAAATAAAGACTTTGTAACAAGAAAACACTATCAGGATTTCAACTGCTCTTTCCTGATGGTCATTTTTCGGGCAGGCCAAGCTATAGAATTCTTCAGTGACCACCCATGTCTAAGATCTCAAGTCATCTGTTGAAGTTCATCCTGGGTTCAATCCAGGTTCATCTTGTATTGCCAGGACTAGGGTCCCAGAGAGACTTTGTTGTCATTGTAAGGGAAACAAAAAAAAAGTTGTGGATTTGTTGATGTTCCTTAGTTATTTCCTCTATGCCTTAACAGCCCATTTAGATTATAACTCATTCTTGATTATAACTCATTCTTGGTAGGGTCCACACCTTATTTTTCTTAATTTCTCAAAATGCCTAGAAGGGCAATGAATACATATTGATTATTTTGATAAAGAAGCATCAAAAGGAAGAAATAAAGAGGGGAAAACAGGGAGTGTGTATAGGTCCTTAGGAATACAGTAAAGGAATTCATGGTTCTATTGGAAAGCTGTGTTAGTATAACTTTATGACATAAGAAAACATGGTGGTGATTGGGCGGCAGTATTAGGCACAGTACATACCAGAGCTGCTCTTGGGATTGTTCTACTATGTTGGGACTTCAGAGAACTGCTGGGTTCAGTTGAAGTTCCCTGAGGTGGTTGTTAGCCAAGGTATTTAGGACACAAGCACAATCAGGATTTTAGGGAAGCTGAGCTGTAAGCTACTGAAGGGCAACAGCTGCTACCAGTGGCCCTACAGAGGGTATCGATGGGTTTGTGTGAGGATGTCTATGTCGCAAATCCAGGGACAGCTGCAGTCTTAACACAGCCTTCCAAGTCCCTTCTCTCATGCAGGTGGAATGGTGCTGGAGGATGGAAATCCCATTGGCCAATCTTTGGGTTGAGTCATTGTGCAGTTTTTGAGAGTTTGTGTAGATGAAGAGCCAAGGAAGATTCAGAGGAATGCTGATCTAACTTGTATTTCAGTGGTCTTGAGGTTCCATTGAATTTCCCACTGACTCATCTCGTGTAGTGTTTACCTTCCAGGAGATGTGATGTGATGAGGAATTTGTTTTAGTCTATTTATGTGAATCTGGGATTGGGTCCTGTATTGCTCCAGAGTATGGGCACTGAATGCACCAAAAGGGGCATCT
The DNA here is from genome assembly GCF_037893015.1 of Macrotis lagotis. Lineage (NCBI taxonomy): Eukaryota > Metazoa > Chordata > Mammalia > Peramelemorphia > Peramelidae > Macrotis > Macrotis lagotis. Next base: position 130,808,329 of record NC_133665.1, read on the forward strand.
GAGCAATGGTGATGATGATGATAAAGAGTCTTCCATATTCAGCCTAGAACAGCATTTCTGACTTTCAGCTGTTCTACTCAATCCTCCATCTCCAGAGATAGGCTCCCCAGTGGTATCACTGGGTACTTCACTCAAGAATCTGGGAGTGTGGCTGAGGGAACAGTGAATTCATTCATCAGATATTTTTTTGAGTAGCTATTGTCCCCAAGGAATTTATAGTTTAGTAGCAAGCTGTGGACACAACAGTTTTAAACAAGGTATAGGTGAAGTATAATAATCCTACCCTCCGAGCCTCAGTGACCTCTTCTATAAAATGGGGAGAGGGTGTTGGACTAGATAAACTCTTCCAGCTTTAATGTTCTGTAAGATCATTTTCTATTGGGGCAAAAAAGGGATCAGGGAAGGTTTCATGAAGGTGAGGCATTTGAACTGGACATTGAAGGATGAGTAGGGTTTCAACAACAGGGAAAACATTGGAATTAGTGTAGGCAAAATCTCAGAGGTGGGAAAGCATAGAATGGTGACTGATCCAGTTTAATCTAGAATTATTGTGCCTGTAAGGAGGAAATAGAAGATCAGAATGGAGATAGAGGTTGAGACCTGATTGTGGAATATGATTCTTTCTAAGTCCAAGAAAAGAATCAAGAAAAGATCCTCAGGGGTGGGAGATACTCTCTGGATTAGGGCACATTATGTGTAAACTGATTGTCACCTCTTCTGATCTGCTTCCTTTGCTTCTATTCAGTGTTAGCAGGAGTTACTAGTGTCTGAAAATTATTGCTAGAACATGCTAAACTCTTAATAAAAGTTCCAGGGAAGATCTTGGGTAGGATATATGAATTTAAGGACAAAGACATCTTCCATTTTTTTAGGAATGTCTAAGAATCAGGAACTAACTTTTTTTTAGGTTTTTTTTTGAAAGGCAATGGGGTTAAGTGGCTTGCCCAAGGTCACACAACTAGGCAATTATAAAATGTCTGTAAGTGACTGAGGCCACATTTGAACTCAGGTACTCCTGACTCCAAGGCCAGTGCTCTATCCACTGCGCCACCTAGCTGCCCCAGGAACTAACTTGTTAACTAGGTTGCTGGTATCCTTGATATCTTCTCTTGAGACTGTAGAGAGTGGCCATTTTCATAAGGAAATAAGAAGGTTATTCATAAATAGGTTATTGCAAGCTTAAGTTTATTGCGCTTACAGTCAGAAGAACTGGGTTCAAGGCAAAATTCTTTCACTTAACAGATGTTAAGTTGTGACATCATGTGTGACATCATGTTAAGTGACATCACCCCTTTCGTAGAGCGTTTCCTTTGAACAACTTTGCATCCAATACTGATTGAAAGGCTGAGTAGGATGCCATTCAAGAAATTCTTGTACTAGGTAGAAGACTGGATTTGTTACTATCGAAGGGCTCTTTCCTCCCTCCTTCCCTTTCCTCCCTCCTTCCCTTTCCTCCCTCCTTCCCTCTCTTCTTTCCTTCCTTCCTTCCTTCCTTCCTTCCTTCCTTCCTTCCTTCCTTCCTTCCTTCCTTCCTTCCTCCCTCAGGAACTCTCATCAATACAAAATATGCAAGTCAACTTTGTGAGGGAAGCCTCCCCAGGTCTTTTAAAATCCTTCAATGGGTTTTCCCCTCTAGCTCCTCTCTTTGTTTGGGACTGCTTTTCCAACATGTACTTATCTGAGTTCTTTTCCTTCCACCCCATGCAGAAGGAAGAACTTAGATCAGTGAGTCAGTCCCCTGGCCTTTGGAAGTGGGAGGGTATAGGTATGGAGGGACACTGATGATGAAATTCTGAACTTTCTGTGGAAGGAGTGTGATACAAAAAGAGAAGACACTATTAGGGGAATCAGGAGGCCAGGATTCCATTCTCATCCACTTGTGATTTGAGGCAAGTCATTTCCCTCTCTGGGACTCAGTGTCCTGCAAAATGAGGAATTTGGACTAAATTAAATTATTTTGTCATGGACCCCTTTTATAGTCTGGTCAATGAAGGCTAAGAGTATAGTGAAAATAAACATATACTTTATTTTTTTCTATGTAAGTTCCAGGCCCTCTGAAATCTCACCTATAGACCATCAGGTTAAGAACCTTGGGGGTAAATGATTTTTTTTAGGTTTTTGCAAGGCAAATGGGGTTAAGTGGCTTGCCCAAGGCCACACAGCTAGGTAATTATTAAGTGTCTGAGACCGGATTTGAACCCAGGTACTCTTGACTCCAGGGATGATGCTTTATCCACTGCGCCACCTAGCCGCCCCGGGTAAATGATTTCTTGAGATTCTCTGCCAGCTCTAAAGTGATGAGGGCACAGAACTGGGTGTACACTTTACTCTGTTCTCCAGGTCTCTTTCTTGCTTTTGGACTTTTTTTTAGTTCTGACAATCCATGTTCTAAGGTTCTTTCCAGCTCTTTACTTTCTAAGTTCTCATTCCCTTTCCAACTCTACCATTCTATGTTCCAAGTTTTTTTCCCCAGCTCTGTTAATTCTATGTTCCAAGGTTCTTTTGCTGAGACTATAATTCTGAGAACTGCCTTTTTTTCTTCCTCAGATTCCCACATCTCTAGAACCTCAGGCCCAATGAAAATAGAAGGTTACAAAGAACCAGGTTCCCCAGTTTCAGAGAGGAATTGAATGAAACCATGAATTCAAAATCCATTACCTCAAAACTTGTGAAAATTTGAAGAGGGGCTAAGTTAAAGCTTTAATAATAGCCTACTTACAGGGGCGGCTAGGTGGCATAGTGGATAAAGCACTAGCCCTGGAGTCAGGAGTACCTGGGTTCAAATCCGGTCTCAGACACTTAGTAATTACCTAGCTGTGTGGCCTTGGGCAAGCCACTTAAACCCCGTTTGCCTTGCAAAAACCTAAAAACAAAACAAAACAAAAAAAATAGCCTACTTACATGATGCTCTGTAACTATAACAAAACACTCTCACAAGCATTGTCTGATTATGTTCATATTAGCCCTGGAAGATAGGCCCAATAGGTATCCTATCTATTTAGCAGAAGAAGAAATCAAGACCTAGAGAAATGAAAGGATTCAGAAGATGGTTGCTTGGTACTGTGGGAAGACTTAGGGAGTCAGCATGTACAAGTCCAGATTCTGCTTCTACCACTTAACATTTTCTAGATATCAGAATCCAGATATCCAGAAATATCATGTCACTTTTCTATGCTTCAGTGTCCCCAACTATCAAATAGACTAAAAAGCATTTAAATATTGCATTTACCTTTAAATCTAAGATTTTACAAGCCCATGACTTGTTGAATATCCATCTGACAGTTGTAAGTGACAGAACCAAGACCAGAACCACACCTTATGGTCTCCAGTCTAGGGTTCTTTCTCTATAACTTAGCAGAGTGGAGCAACAAGTTTTTCCTTCCTTAACCTTTGGGGCTTTTGGGGGGGGCATTGCTCAATTTCAAAGGCCAGGGGTGCCGGAAAAATGACACAGTAGCTTCAGGGCACCTTAAGACAGCTGCATGGAACACCTTCCCCATGTCCTGGGTCTGACCTCAGCTCTAATTTCAAGAGGACGGAGTTTCCCCAGATCAAAGGGAGAAGGGGCTCTGGGGGTTGGATCAGACATCCATCTGTCTTCAATGAGGCTGTCATTTATGAAAGTTTCTGGTGGGTCCAAAAAGAATTTGAAGCCAATGGCCCTTTGTTTACTGTTAGGGCCAAAGTGGTCTCCTTTGGTTTGAGGGCAGAGGGTCAGGACATTTCAGAGTTTTGGTACATGGGGGAAAAGTTACTTAAGCTTTAAACTATCACAGGAGGGCAAAGAGGACCTGGGATCATATCCTGTTTCTGTGACTTACTACCTGTGAGACTTTGGGTAATTCATTTAATCTTTCTGGTCCTTGGTTTCCCCAACTGTAAAATTAGGGAGTTAAATTGGAAGACTCACACCCCCCACCTCCCACTCCAAACCCTTTCCAGATCAAAATCTATAATCCAATAATTCTATGATAGTTTGGCACCTGTAAGGTAGCGGAAAGAGCAATGAATTTGGAGTCAAGAAATCTGCATTCATGTCCTAATTTGACTACTTGAGAATCATTTAACCAGTCTTAACCTCAGGTTCCTCTTCTGTCAAATGAGGACTTCAATGTCTTTACCCATAACCTTGTTCTTTTTCTTTCCACAGCACCAATATCGATCCTGATATCTTTCTCTCCCTTCTTCCTTAGTCCTTCTATCTTCCCCAATCTTCATCCTTCCCCCCCCACTTAATTTCCACAGCTACTAAATAAGCAGTTAACAATATCCTTCTTATAGTCCTTCCCAGCTCCTCTCTTTTTCCTCCTTCAATCTCTTCTTCAAATTGATGTTAATATTATGAACAGGGCCCAGAGTCAAGACCTAAGACCAAATCCAGTCTCAGACTCTTCCTAACTATGTGAACTAGGCAAGTTCTATAAACTCTGTTTATCTGTTTCCTCATCTGTAAACTGAGAATAATAATGGTACCAATGTCCCATGATTGTTATGAGAATAAAATGAGATGATGACTGTAAGGCCCTTTTGTCTATCTGCTTTCTCATCTGTAATTTGGGAATAATAATGATACCAATATCCCAAGGTTGATATGAGAATAAAATGAGGTGATGACTGCAAGGCACTTTGCAAAACCTTAAAACCAAATAGAAATTCTGGCTGTTGTTATGCCATTGCATTGTTCGGAAATCTTGAAATGCCTTCCAATTACCTACTGAATTGCAGAATCAGTGAATTTCAGAGTTAGAAGGCTCCTTCCATCTAGTCTAACCCATACCTGAAAAGAGACTCAATAGGTCTACATTCAACTTTTACTGGAACAAAGGGGAAAGAAACCTAAGTCCCCAGGTTGTTCCAATCATTTTGGAATCAAAGTGGAATTTGCCTCTGTTAACCTTCTCCCTTCTGCTCTTGTTCTGTCCTCTGGGGTCAAAAACAGAAGAATCTTACCCTTCTTCCATGAATAGCATGAAACCCAAGTCTTCTATTTTCCAGGCTAAACATGTCCAATTCTTTTAATTTATTCACATGAGAGGAACAGCTCTGAGGATTAACCATAATAATGAGTTAGTGACATTTAGAAGATAGACTCTGGAACTCAGGAGACCTGAGTTCTTATCCTTTTCTGCCACTTAATAACCAGGTAACCCCTTGTAATAGCTGGATAACTCCCTCCCTTCTCTGGACCTTGGCCACCTCATTAGAAGGATGAGCTGGTTGGACCAGATGACCTCTCCATTCTCTCCAGGCTCCAATGATCTGAGAATCCTTGAGCCTAGGAAACATTTAACCCCCTCTGAATCTCAAGTTCCCCATCTATAAAATGGGGGTGATCATTCTAATACAACCAATCTCACAGGGCAGAAATGTGGGCTGTTACAATGTCTACGAAGCACTTGGCAAACTGCTTAGCTCTATTTAAATGCAGCTATTATTATTAATTTATCTACTTCCCAAGTTGAGCTTTTTATATATAAACAGAAGTGATTCTGTTGAGTGAATGTGAGTGCTTGACACCCTCTGTGACTGATTGGTTTGTACTGAAAGCTCAGGTTATTTCAAGATGTTGATTATGATCAAAAACCCCAGGATCCAGACAAGCACAGATGAAGGGTTTAATTGTAAGCTCTGAGAAGAGCTTTCTTCCCTGCCTTTGTTGGGAGAAGTGAGTGTTACAAATGGATTCCTCTAGGCTCAGGCTGCCAGCAGGTGTTGATGGAGAGATTGACAGTGAGTGTATCAAAAAATGAGATATAGAGAAGTTGGGACTGAACCTAGAGACTGAAAGCTAATTAGGTCAATTTTGATTTAGTCACCCAATGCATTAGTTCTCCTGCCCTTCATACTGTTTGCAAATCTGATGCCAAATCATTGATAAAAATATTGGATAGAACCATGCCAATGATAGCCTCTGCCGTTTCTATTCCTAGTCTCCTATTAAGCAACATATTCTTTGAGCATACAAAATTGCTTAAACTAACTACATTACCATTCAAACCATAATTCCCTACCTTTTCCCACAAGGATAGAGTGGGAAATTTTATTAAACACCTTGCTGGTACCCAAGTATACAATATCTAGAGAATTCTCTCTTTTGATCAATTGCAATCTTGTCTGTTGTTTAAAAGTCAATTTCTATCTTTTCTATTCTTTAAAGACAAATTTTAAAAAATCCTTTTCTCCATAATCTCTATGATCATTTCTGATGGTAGAGATCTTACTCCCATACCTTACCTGGGGTCTTACATAAGTTCTATCATGGACCATTTTGTATTGTAGTTTCTAATCCATATGTCAAATTTTGCTATTAGCCTGCTAACTTAAATGAAGTAAACAATTATAACTTATCAAAAATTCAATTCTTCCTCAGCACTTAGTACAGTGCTCTATATGGATCCTCAGGTACTTGACACGATTGTCATTTTTTGATTTCTCTTGATGCACCAGCTTAGTAAACCTCACACTCAGAGCAGAAACTCGGTTGAATTTAGCTCAGATTAACTCAGATTTATGGAACTCAAAGACATATATCAACCTTGACATTACTCACTGACCCCTGGTAGCAGGTAGCTTTGTAACCCTTTATAAAAAAAAAGAAATAGAATTTAATCTTAGTGAACCCATGCTAATTCCTAGTGATCACAACTTTCTTTTTGCCATGCGTTTAAATGATTTGTTTGAGTGTTCACTATTGAATTTTGCCATAACTGAATGTCAGACTTACTGTTCCATAGTTATGAGTATTTATCTTCTTCATTTTCTGAAAACCAAGACAATATGTGTTCAACTAAATATTCCTAACACCTCTCCTGTTCTTTTTGATACCTTGGAATTCATTAAAAGTAACTCATCTGAGGAACTATTATATGTATTATCTATCTATATAGATATAATTTTATATATTATGCATATATATTATATCTGTGGAACTATTTTATCTGAGGTATAATTTGTTTGATCAAGGAGACTAACTTAAAAGTTTCTTAATTTCTTAATATCTGGGGGTGGCTAGGTGGCACAATGGATAGAACACCAGCTCTGGAGTCAGGAGTACCTGAGTTCAAATCTGACCTCAGACTTTTAATAATTACCTAGCTGTGTGGCCTTAGGCAAGCCACTTAACCCCATTTGCCTTACCAAAAAAAAACCCCTAAAAAACAAATTTCTTAATATCTGTCTAGGAATCTACGTTATTCGTTATACCCTTTCTCACTTGAAGATCATTCTCCTTGATGGACAAAGTTAAAATAAAATGGTATTTGAAGAGTTTTGCTTTCTCTCTGCTCCAAGAAAGGTATTTTCCTTCTTAAATTAATGAAGGCTCACATTTATATGGCACTTTACCTATATTATCCCATCTATTTCTAACCTATGAGATAGATTGTAGAAGTTTATCAACCATATTTTACAGTGAGGAAACTGAAACTCAGTAAGGCTATGATTTGGTCAAGGTCTTGTAATTAGTAAAAACAGGAATTGAAACCAAAGGCAAGGTGTCTTCACTCTGAATTCATAGTTTTTTCCAATTGAGCTCTGTCTTGCTTTAAATATGGCTAAAACAGTACAAAAGTATTATATTAAAAGTAATGTCCTAGAATTTCCTACCTCTATGACTTCACTCAGCTTGACATTATTATTTTGGTTCTATACCATTATTTTGTATTTGTAATTTGTTACGTGCTCCTTCTTTCTTTTGTTGCCTTTCAAATTTGAGCTCATTAGAGAGTTCCCTTTGCAGTCACATTGTGATATGTAATTTTTTTCCTTAGGCTTTTGCAAGGCAAATGGGGTTAAGTGGCTGCCCAAAGCCACACAGCTAGGTAATTATTAAGTGTCTGAGGTCAGATTTGAACTCAGGTATTCCTGACTCCAGGGTTGGTGCTCTATCCACTGAGCCACCTAGCTGCCCCACTGTGGTCTGCAAAATTAAGCTGATTCTCTTTTCTTCCTGCCTGTGATCACCTGCAAATGCTTTGATAGAATTTTTCGTTTAAGACCCTCTAATTCCTCTAAAGTCATTTTCCTTTCAGAATTTCAATCCATCCTATCATAATCTGATTTCCTGATGTTTAGGGTATGACTGTGTTTCTATCATTCCCTGTGTCTATTGTTAACTCTAAGATATCATTGTCATTTTCTCCCATGGTTATTATCAATTTATATGTCCCTTGTCCTTTCTTCTTCTTCTTTTGTTTTTTTTTAGGGTTTTTTTTTTTGCAAGGCAATGGGGTTAAGTGACTTGCCCAAGGCCACACAGCCAGGTAATTATTAAGTGTCTGAGACCAGATTTGAACTCAGGTACTCCTGACTTCAGGGCCAGTGCTTTATCCACTGTGCCACCTAGCCACCCTTGTCCTTTCTTCTTAGTTAAATTTTTTTATATGATCAAGTACGTCTGTATTGTCTTTTGGTTATTAATGCCTCCTATATGACTAACTCTTTTTTTAAAAACAATTATTTACATAAGGTAATGGGATTAATTTGACTTGTCCAAGATCACACAGCTAGGCAATTATTAAGTGTCTGAGGTCACATTTGAACTCAGCTTCTCCTGACTCCAGAGCTGGTGTTTTATTCACTGCACCACCAACCCAATATGACTAGCTCTTGATGAAGACTTGATGACTAGCTGACTCTTGGTAGTCTTCCCCCTCTCCCCCTGATAATCACTAGCTATTCCTCTAATAGACATTCTAGAATATTGTGCTGAACTGAAGTCAAATTCATTGATCTATAGTACGCAGTTTTCATTATAGTCCTTTTTTTTAAAAACTGTGGACAACTCTTGCCCTTCTCCAATTCTATGATGCCTCTCCTCTTTATGATCTTTCAAAAGTCACAGCTAACAACTCAGAAATCACAGTTATAAATTCTTTTTAGTATTCACAGAATGTTTTTCATCTGGACCTGGTGACTTGAACTCAGGAGGTCAGCTAAGCTGATGTCTCATAGATTGAGTTTCAATTTCCAATGAACTGTTGTCATTCTGTTCTTTTCAGGCAAAATATCATTCTGTATGGTTTAAGGTTGTTGTGAGAAAAGTGCTTGTAAATCTAAACACTAAAATGCTAAAAAAATTAGAATTCTTTTTTAAAATTTTCTCTAGGGTTGATAACAGATTTGACTCCTAAGTGGTAAAAGACAATAGGGCACTCTTTTATTTTCTATTGTGCTGGATGTTGTTGTCTTTTTAAGAAACTTGTGTTTCCTATTCTCTAGAAAGAATAATTTTTCTTCTTTCTTTACTCTTATACTCTCCTTGACATGGTTTCATTTCTTCATTCTTGAAATTTTTCTTTCCTGTATTATTTCTTCCATGCAGTCCAGAAAGGCATTATCTTCTTAATTAGCATGGTCTGAGTCACAAGTTTTTCATTGAGTCTGTTGAGTCAATAGACAAGTGATTTCCTATCTTTGTGTCTTAGTTTCCCCAGGTGTAAAATGAAGAGGTTGGTTCAAAATGAGAGCAAGGCTCCTCCTATATGTAATAATTTGATCTATATGCTCATGTATTTTGGTGGTGATCATTGACAGGAATGATTTTTTTCCTGTACAAATGGATTTTCTGAAAATATTTCTAGTATATTTAAATGTTTAGTTTACAAATTAATAAGAATCTGACAGATTGTAGGATGAGGTGGCGAGGAAGAAGCAGAAATTTGAAAATATTTAATTTTGATTTAGAGCTGGAAGGGACTTAAGAGACCATCTAGTTCAACCCCTTTAATTTACAAAAGAGGAAACTGAGACCAAGAGGAGTTTTGTGATTTATTTGAGTTCACACAGATGACAGAACTGGGATTGAACCCAGATCCTCTGGCTCCAATTCTTATACTTCATCTTACTTCTTGGGACTTCAGAATGTCTTTCTGCTATTCCTAACAATACCCCTGACTTGCTATGTGAGTATGAGAGAGTTACCTCCTTTCTCTGAGACTCAATATCCTCCTTTATAAAATGAAGATATGGACTAGAGTGTGTTCCACCTCTTAGCACTCTCAGATTATTGGACCTGAGAGAGCCAACAGGAAGGCAAAGATAGGTCTGCAATTTGGAGATCCCTGATGTAGAGGCTGAGAGATAAGCCAAGCAGGGAATGGTTAGACAGACTCTGGGTGTGGACTGGGGGGAGGCAATTGCTGACACAAGATTCACATTCCTCAAATTCCTTTTCAATTTCTGTCCCCAAAACCATCCTCTTAGACCCCATGGCATGAGAGATGCTGAAGGACTGGGAAACCCCAAGGTGCTAGATGAGTGCCCTTCGCCTCCAGTCTCCCACAGTTCAACGCCAAGTTGAGTGAGTGGCTCACAAGTTCGAACAGGAGCCCCGAGGCCTGGCTCATCAGTGGAGCGGCTCTTTGAACAGGCTCAGCCAAAGGTCATTATCGGGTAGACTTGGCCTCGGCTCCCACTTTGCCTCCAAGCCTGTAATTTCCGGACTACCACAAGCAGGCTGAAAGCCCCCTGTCTCAATGGGAAGGATTTGAGGCAGCTTTGAAGCAGGGCAAGATGGATTTGCCCAAAGGGCCTGAATTTGAAGGAAGGGGGGGGAACTTTGTGGCAGAATGGTGGGGAAATGGAGAGATTACTGACCTGGGTAGGGCTCAGGAGACACCCCGCTTCTAGACCAAACTGACCTCAAGCTCAGTTTTTATTTAGTTCCAGGCATTGGGACTAGGTCTGTTATTTCATTGATAGTGGAAATCCCTACACATGGAAATTCCTTCTAGAAAGCGGGTCAGAATCTTTTCGATAATTTGTTATCGAAGGTCTAGAATACTAACAAAGGTCAGAAGCAGGACTTGAACTCAATTCTTTCTCACTCCATGTCCTATGACCTCTCTGCATCTCAGTATCCTAAAGTATAAGACAAGTAGGTTGGACTGGGTCAAAGGTCCCTTCCAGCACCAATCTTCTCTGTCCTTCTCCAGTGATTCATAACCTAGAGATGACTTTGGTGTCTGGAGGCCTTTATCAATGCAGTGAACCAAGCTGGAAAGGTTGTTGTGATGTCCACTCCAAGGAAGTCTGGCAAGTCGAATAATCAAGTTGGTCACAGATAAATAAAAATTTCAGCCATATTTGTTCTTGAAGACCCTCTATTATGTTGGTAGCTAGATGGAACAGGGGAGACAACAATGGACCTTGAGTGAGGAAGACCTGAGTTCAAATCTAGCCTAAGATACTTTGTAGGTATGGGACCCTGATCCAGTGAAAACTCAATTTCCTTACCTGTAAAATGGAGATAATATTACCTCTCTTCCAGGATTGTTGTAAGGCTAGGATGAGATCATATTTTTATACTACTTCTTAAGCCTTAAAACATTGACTACTACTATTACTACCATCACCACTACCACTATTACTATTATCTATCACTATGGCTATTACTCCTCCTCCTCCTCCTCCTATCATTACCACCACCATCACCCATCACTACAGCTACAACTACTGCTACTCTCACCATTACTACCACCACCACCACTCACCCCTGTTACTTCAACTACTACTGCTACTACTTCTAGAACCACTATTACTACCACCATCATCAACACTGCTACTACAACAACAACACAACTACTACTACTACTACTACTACTACTACTACTACTACTTTTTTAAGTTGTTGGAGGGAAGCAAGGTCAAGTTCATGAAGCAGTTAGTAAGTCAGTTTGGTTGGAATGCAGGGTTTGTGAAGGAAAAATATATGAAATAAGGTTGAAGAAGCAGGTTAAGAACCAGAGTGGGGGGAATAATACATGTCAGTTCAAAGAACTTCTCTTTCATTCTAGAGGTGATAGGGAGCCACTGATAATTTTTGAGCAGAGGTATAACATGTTCACACCTGTCTTTTAGAAATATTATTTTGGCACCTGTGTGGAAGATGGATTAGAGAGGAGAGAGTTGGTAAACAAGGATAAAATAATTTAGGGGAAAGGTGATAAGGGTTTGAATTAGAGTAGTGAGTTCAAAGAAACTAGCTCTGTGGGATATGCATTTATAGACAATTGTGGCTTTGCCCTTGGAGGTGTAACTGTACCCAGAAAAGTACAGAGCAAAGGGACCACACAACAACGACACCAATAACATTTAATAAGAACCTCTTCTCTCCCAACTATTGTGTTAATGCTTGGAGAACTCAGAAATATCAAATGAATCTGTCATCTCATAGATACAGATTCCTTCCAGCAATACAGATTCCAACTCATCCATGGACCCATCTAGGGAGTCGCTGGTTCATGCCTCTTGCCTATAAATTTGCTTCAGGGTCTGGCCACACAATATGCTGAGGGCAGGGGTGGAGAGCTGTTTGTTAAATTTTAAGTGTGAGCATTTATCCCTTGGAAATAGGCAATGGCTACAAATCAGGGCTTGATTTATTGTTTTGTTGATCGTCTAGATGTGAGAAAGTGTTAATGATGTAAATTATGCTTAAAAGTGTGTGATTCATGCATTTATTTAGTTGGAGACACTGCTGTGTCTCTAGCACAATCCTAGCTAAGCATCTTCCTTTATTTCCTCCTGATTTTGCAAGGATACCAGTAGAGTACATGGGCTGTCTGCTGTATATCACTTGATCTTGATATGTGACAAAGCTAACTTCTTTTTTTGATTACACAATTCCCTGATAGAATTCCACATCTCTGCCCCCGCACTTTTCTGATCCATGAACAAAGACACTGGTAATACAAAGATAAAAATGAAAAAGCCCCTGACCTCAAGGAGTTTACATTCAACTGGAGTGGGAGTGAGTTAGGGGAACAATAAGCAGGTGGACAATTAAATTCAAATAAACAGTCATTTTGAGAAGGGAAATGGGAGCACTAACATGGGTAGAACCCCTCAAAAAAACTTTTTTGCTGGTATTGGCCTGTGGACTGAACTTTGGGGGGGGTCAGGGATATTCATATGTAGAGGTAAGAAAACAGTATTCTAGACTTATGGAATTGGAAAGGGATAAGAAATGGGGTATCCAATATGTGGAACATCAAATAAACCAGTTTGGAAGGAATGTGGAATGAATAGGAGTAACTGCAATTATCCCTTCCACATTGTGTATGATGCCCAATGATATGGAAAATTTGTGTAAAACTTGTGCATTTCTGAGTTTCTAAATTTTTTCTATGTTGCCTGCTGGTCTTCATGTGTTGTCTGTAGCTTTTTCAAAAGTCACAAAAGTTTCCCATTTAATTTATTTTGTTAATCTTGAAACATATCTAAATCACAATGGGGAAAGTTGCGATGTGGAAGGCATAATTGTGCGATAAATTTGGTCTGGAAAGATGATTGAAAGATTCAAATCAAGTCTTTGTTGAACCTCCTTGAGTACCAGACCTTTGCTTACCTATGTTTGGGGGTAAGGTGGAGATAAGAGCAGAGATAAGATATGCTCCTTATTTTGGGGAGCTCATAGTCTAGGAGGGAGATGACTAGCATACTGGAAACAATGACCTCTTTTTTCTCTAACTTGAGTTTAATTGAAGTTTAAACATTCAGTTTAAACATCCATCATCTATGACCCAGCTATTGAGTGCCTTCTCTTCCTGTTCATTTCCCAGTTTTTCCTGACTTTTAAACTCTGAAGGTATGTGGCTTGAGGATTGGTGGCTCCTCCATTTGTATATCTGTCTAGTTGGGAAACCTGTTACCCTCCCAAAGGGGCACCCAAATGACCCAAGACCAGGTTGCTGGGATTAAATGGGTAGGAGTGAGATCAGAACCCAAGGCTCAGACTCTGAAATCAGAAATTCTAGAAGTATCCTTGAAAGACATCCAGGATATAAAATTCCTTCTCTTCTTTGATTTTCAATTTTTTCCTCTTTAAAGTGAAGGGTAAGGGTTGGACAGGGCTAATTAATCAGTCAAAAAGCATTTATTAAATATTATGTGGTCCTATGCTAAATAATGGGGATACAAAGAAAAGTAAAATACAGTAAACACAAAAGCAAAAAATCCCCAGTAATATTTAAGTATCTGATAGCTAATGTCTAAATCACAGAATAACTAAATCATAGCATCTGAGAGTTTAATGGCCTACCAGATGTGAAAAGGAATCCCACTAGAATATCAGTTAGTCCCTTGAACAAAGACTTTTTTTGGGGGGAACCCCTCATCTCTTGGAGCTTTGAACAACTTTAAGAGTTAGGAAGCTTTTTCTAACATCAAGCCTAAACCAGCTTCTTTGAAATATTGACCCATTATTCCAAATTCTGTTTTCTGAGGTCAAACAAGATAGGTCTATTCCCTACTTCCCCCAAGAGCTGTGCAAATACTTGAAGACATTTCTCTGTCCTTTTCAGAGTCTTGTCTTCCTCAGGATAAACATCCTCAATCCTTTCAACCCAATCTTGTAGGTGGGGCATGAACTCTTTTTTCATCATCTCAGTTGCCCTCCCCTGGATAGTCACTTTATCAATGTCCTGTGGTATCTGTGGAATCTAGAACTGAATATAACACTTCATTTTTAAGTCAAAACATCACTTCCCTATTCCTGGCAATCATGCCTCATTTAAAGCCGATCAAGATCTCATTAGCTCAAGAGTTTACAAAGACCTTTACATCTTATTTGGTCCCCAGAACAATATTGTGAGATAGGTTCTATTATCCCAATTTTATCAATGAGGCAAATGAAGCTTATGGAGGTTTAGTGACTTGACTTTGGTCACATAACTATTAGGGCAGAATTTGAATCCAAGTCCTCCTAACTCTAACCCCATCAGTCTTTCCCTTCATGCTGTGTTTCTAAGGTACTTTCTAACCTTCAAATATGACATTAATATTGATTTCCAGAACTGACTGATTTCAGCAGATGAGATCAGCAGGACACGATGGTCCCTCCATAGTCCTGAAATGCCTATTGCTTTTCTCACTGTACATCTCTGAACAATGGATGTTGAAATCAAATATTTTCCAGGTTATTCATTACTCATGCAAAAACCAGACTTTCTTGAAATCACCATTTTCCAGCAACTCCCTTCCTGACATAAATGTGGAAATGTATCAGGGACAGCCCCATGTAAACCTCAACTAATTCCCAAACCCTCTGCTCATCTTCTCTGGGTCATATGGCTCATTTCACCCCCTCATCTTGAATAGATCAATTTTCCCAATATAGAACATGCCAATGCAATGCAATGCCTTCTGACCCCTTCTCCACAAATTTGGATTGAACACCTCAACCCTCTTCTTCCTGTCCATTACTGGATCTTTGGTAGGTGATACCTTTCCTGGGCTTCCAGCACCTTCTAAACACAAATACTTTTTGGGAGCTCTGAAACAATAGCTTCTCACATTGGTAGTATGGTGGAGTTCATAGTATAGTATACCAAACTAGAATTGCAAATAAAAGGAGACACAATCTTACAGAGAGACAGAGAGAGAGAGAGAGAGAGAGAGAGAGAGAGAGAGAGAGAGAGCAAGTGCCAATGAAAGGGAGAGTTATTAAGTCACTGGACTGGGATTTGAACCCAGGTCTTCCTGACTTCAGTACTCTCCCCTCCATCCCATGTTACCTCTCAAAGAAGAATCCAAGGACAGAAGCCAACATTTCTGTGCATTTATTGCAGTCATGATTGTCTTTGTGCTTTTTGGCTGTCCAGTTATTTGTCTATTCTGACATCTGTTTTTCTAACCCCTCATTCAGGAACATGTGTGGGCCAGCAGGTTCACAGCCATGAATTTCAAACTCTTCAAAATTCAATGTTCCCTGTGAATTAGATCTCTTGCTTGCAATGTCCAGGAGCCTCTGGATAAATGAGTCACTCCTGAGAGGAATGTCTCTACTTTCCTGGTTCCTCTTATCCTTTTCCTACCTTTTGAACCTTAGGCACTATTCCTATCACCACCCACCCCCAAACCCCTTGGATGATACCTATTTCCCCTGAATGTGACTTTTCTTCCATTGTTGTATTTTGGTCTTATAGTAACCAAGCTGGTCAGAGGTAGACAAGGAAAAGGTTGTTTGAAATGATGTCTTCATTTTTGATCTTTGAGTTGGTATTGTGTAGACAAAGTCTAGGCTGAAACATGGTCAACTCAGTCAACCAGTTGGTTGATTGATGTGATCAACTGCATCAGTCCAATGTAGATGAAGCTATGAACCAGCCTCTGCTAGAGAAACTGAAAACATGTGTGGACCATAAACTGTTCCTTAGTTGGTTTCACATCTGGGAGACAGCTGTTATATAGTAGAAATCCAGGAGCCCTGGGTGATCATCCTGACTCTAAAAGTGTGGACCTTGGTTTAATCACTTCCCTTTTCTGAAACTGTTTCCTCATTGATAAAACGGAAAGATGTAAGTTAGATTAGATGAATTTTATGGTCTCTTCTGGCTCCAGAATTTAATTGATTCAATCAACTATGAAATAACTTCCTGGCCTCAGGAGTTTCAAAGTCTAGTGCCAGTGCTACAAAAGGCTAGGAACTGGACCAGCAATTAGGTCCATTGATATTAGGAACTCTCCAGTGAGGAAACTACCCCCACCAAGGCAGGTCAGAACCTTCTCTACAACTTGGGGGCTTCTTAGAGAGTTGTTTAGATCATCGAGAAGTGAAGTAGTAAGTATTAAAAATAAGACAAGAAGTTCAGTATGCTTTACTCTATCCACTGCACAGTACTACCTCTTTGTGATTATGAATTAAAATGTATAACCCTAGAATTCTAGAGTTGGAAGGGAGCTCAGAAACAGGCCATCTAATCCAGCCCATGGAGAACATGGCTCCCCTTCAACCGTAGTTGACAATTGGTTAGATGACTTTTATCTGAAGACCTCCAGAGAGTTGACAGAGAGTGATGCCCATCATTATTTGCATCAACCCATTCTACTTTTGGATAGATCTGTTAGGAAGTTTTCCTTTCTGACAAGGTTTGTAAGGTCTATCCATTGCTCCTACTTCTTGTTCCTGGAACCATGAAGAGCAAGTCTTGAAGATAATTATTGACTGGGTTGGGGTTCTTAA
The DNA here is from genome assembly GCF_037893015.1 of Macrotis lagotis. NCBI lineage: Eukaryota > Metazoa > Chordata > Mammalia > Peramelemorphia > Peramelidae > Macrotis > Macrotis lagotis. The sequence goes on from NC_133665.1 coordinate 130,825,292, forward strand.
CCTGAGTTCTATAGACTTACTTTAAAAATGATAAATGGATTTCTGATAAATAGAAGTATGGGGGAGAGATAAAAAAGGAAAAAAAAAGAAATTTACATGGTAACTTTGTTGTATACTTAGATGAATAGCAAATTGGATGTGATAGATGTGCAGTTTCATGTGCAATCATCTTTTTTATTTTACCATTAGGAAAATGCTTATTTAGTTCTTTGAATTGAAAATAAAATAAAATCTGTAATACAAAACCCCCTGCATTTCAAAATAATTTGTTTCCTTTGTAATCCTATGCATTTTTATGTATTTAAAAACATTTTTCTGAGTAGGACTTCACCAGACTGCCAAAGGGCACCATGACACTAAAAAATTTTAAGAGCTCTTGTTTTAAATCTTCTCCTCTCCAGGCTAAATAACCCTAGTTCTTTCCATTTAGACTTCCCTTCAGTCTGATGTGTTTGAAAACCCAGCTTTACTTCTTTTAGGGACCTGTAATAATGTGGTTGGCTTAATCCTCACAACATACTCAGCAGGTAGAAGAGCATCTGATTTATTTCAAAGTGAGAAATGGGGAGAAGCCAAATAATTAACACAAAATGATGGAGTCAGCTGGATGGATCATCAGGGCAGGGAACACAAAAACATGGTGGATGTATTTCCTTAACTAGTCATTCTCACAGTTCAGTCATAGGTGGAAACAGGGCATGCTTCAGTTTGAAAGGAAAGTCAGGGAAGGCTTCATGGAAGAAGGCAAATTTTAGCTATATCTTGAAGGATAACTAAGATTTGGATTGACTGAGATGATAGTGCTAGTCATCTTGGGTGGGAGAAACAGTATGAGCAAAAGAATGGAATCCATAATAAGCACAGCATGCAAAATTATAGGGAAGAAATTGGTCTTATTGCAGCCAAAAATATATTTTGGACTCAGATGACTTGGGCAAGCTGTTTATCCCTTTAGACTTTAGTTTTCTCATTTGTAAAACAAGGGGATGGAACTATAGAGTATATGAGGTTCCTCTTAATTCTAAATCTAGGTGCTGTGATGTTCTAGGATCCTTAGAGAGAGATTATTATATTAGAAAAGGTTTTGATAGTGGGAAACCCCATAGTTGTACAAATTCCTCAATAAGAGGTCAAGAAAAATTCTCCAGGGAGAGTTCTAACCTAACAGGAAATATCCCAGTGGATGGAATACTCAACGGAAAGCTCAAAAATGGCCCCATTTTTTCCTTTTGGGGACCAATCGTGTTGGGACTTCAATGATGAGTGGGACAGCTTCATGGACAGTGTGTGGGTAATGTTAGGGACAACTAGATTGACCTCTTTATGTAGGAAAAAGCAGTGGTTTTTCTATAGTCTCCTGGGATCAAGGTTTGTGAAATCTGGCTAGGGAGAATGAGATGCATTTCCAATTAGTGTTGTTATTTGTTCCCAGATGTTGGGAGGCTGATGTGCTAATTTATGCAGATGAGCGGAAGTGGGGTGCTGAGTGGCTTCTATGGAGAGAAGAAAGTGTGGGTGTGGGGGGAATTTTGCTCCAACAACTATCTGGAGCCCTAGAGATACAGCAACTTTCTCTACAGCTGGCAACCCCTACAAACCAAAGCAAACAGAGTGTAGGAAAGGATGTTCCCGTGGCCCAGGCAAAGAAAACAAGGCCACTTCCTTCCACTCTACATCCCAAGGTGGCGGCAAGCTTTCCCAGGGTTGTTCCTTGTGAATTCTTCTTGGGCTCCCCCGCCAGTGTTTGGACAGCTTGAGCCGTGGCCAAGGAGATGAAGCAGAGATGTCAGCCCCTGCCCTGGATGTCGGCCCTGGCCCTGGATGTCAGCAGCCATAGCCCCAAGCTCTACTCGGGTCTGGTCTTCACAGCAAGGATTCTCCTACTGGAGGAAACCTGGGGCTTTGCTATAGAAAACCAAGGACTTTCCTGGCCCTGAACCTAGCACTGGAAGGGCAATCAGTCTAACAGGTGAGTAGTTAGGAACCTCATGAATAGCAATAAGATACATTGGAAAAACCATTGGATTTGGTGTTGTGTTGTAATTTCAATTGTGTCTGACTCTTTGTGACTTTATTTGAGGGTTTTTTTGGCAAAACTACTGGAGTGATCTGTTGTTTCCTTTTCCAGCTCATTTTACAGAAGAGGAAACTGAGGCATATAAGGTTAAGTAGCTTGCCCAGTTACTTACTACTTACTAGCTGTAAGTGTCTGAGGCTAGATTTGATCTCAGGTCTTCCTGACTCCAGGCCTAAGACTCTATCAATGATTTTGAATCCAAACTTTGCCACTTACAACCTGTGCCACCTTGGGCAAGTCATTTAACTTCTCTAGGCCTGTTTCCTAATATGTAAAATAAAAGGTTTGGATCAGATAGCTTCTAAAGTCCCATCAGCTCTAAATCTATGACTAATCCTATGATGAGATCAATCAATCAACCAGCATTTATCACTATATCAGATACTGAGGATCCAAAGCAATTCTTTGACATTTCTAACTTTCTAGTGTTTCCTTTCTAATGGGGCATTCACTCCACACACACACATATATAGGCATAGATAAAACAAAGAAAAAGCAAGGTAACTTTGGGAGAGGAAGCACTAGCCCCTGGGAGGCTTAGGAAAAGGCAGAATATAGGGAGTGATGCTTGAACTAAGTCATAAAAAGAAAACTGGGATTCTACAAGGCAGAGATGAAGGGAGGTGGGGTTGATGTATTCAGAGAATTGAGAACAACCAGGGAAAAGGTACAAAAGGGAAATGAAATGTTGTATATGTGAGGAACAGAAAGAAGATCAGTTTAACTGTATGATAGAGAATGTAGAACAGATTCTTATATACTTAGGCTGAAAAAATAGGAAGGGGAAAAAAATGTAAAAAGTCTTCACTGCCAATCAGCTTTGACCAGATGGAACAAGGGGCTTGGTATAATAACTGTGCTTTAGGAAAAATCATTTTGATGCTTATATGGATTGGAGAGGGGAGAGAACTGAGATATGGAGACCATTTAGAAGACTGAGAAATAGCCCAGGCGAGAGGTTGCCTAGGTGAGAGGTGATGAGGGCCAGCACCAAAGGGGTGACTGTCCATACTACATTAAAATCTTTTCATATTCCACTAATACTTCAAAGGTTTTTTTAAGTTTTAATAAAACTAACCAAATAAAACAATATATTTCTAAACTTATAGGCAACTTCCTGCCATGATTTTTGTCAGTTTTCAAATCTTATACATTCATTTCTGATGTCAGTGTATCTCCAAAAAATATGAAGGATGACAGTCTTTGACATCCAGTCCAACTTTAAATGTGCACTCTTTTGACTGTAAATGGGGCTATGTAAGGTTATCTTTCTGGATATCAATTTCCTCATCTGTAATATAAGAGGACTAGACTTGGTGACCTCCAAATATCTATGAGATAATGTGTAAAGTGCTTGGTTCAGCTGTAGGACATTTCCCCTTCTCATCTAAACATTTAGGATGGTCCCTTAACAAGTGATCCCATCCCATCTTGTCTTCTCCAGTAGACTGTCCCTTCTAACACTCCTACTCTATCACTTATCTTCAATGTCTTCCTTTCCACTGGCTGCATCCATAATATGTCCATGTCTCCCCTATTCACAAAAGACCTCACTTGAGATCAAACAAGAATTAGAGCACGTTATAAACTTCAGAATGAATGATTTTGACTATATTAAATTAAGAAGTTTTTGCACTAATAAAATCAATGTTGCCCAAATTAGAAGGAAAGCAGAAAGCTGGAAAACAAAACAATCTTTACAATCAGGAGTTCTGATAAAGTTCTTATTTCTAAAATATATAGAGAATTGCATCAAATTTATAAGATCACAAATCATTCCCCAGTTGATAAATGATCAAAGGATATGAACAGACAGTTTTCAAATGAAGAAATAAAAACTTTATATATTCATATGAAAAATGCTACAAATCACTATTGATTAGAGAAATGCAAATTAAAACAACAATGAGCTATCATCTCACACCTATTAGATTAGCCAAGATGAGAAAAAGGAAAGATGATCAATGTTGGAGAAATGTGAGAGGATTGGGAAATTGATACATTGCTAGCAGAGTTGTGAACAGATTCAACCTTTCTGGAGAGCAATATGGAGCTATGCCCAAAGGACAATAAAACTGTTTATACCTTTGACCCAGCAATTCCAATTTTAGGTCTATATCCAGAAAAAAATTATAAAAAAAATGGAAAAAGTCCTACTTGTTCCAAAATATTCATAGCAGCTCTTTTTTGTAGTGGCAAAGAATTAGAAATTGAGGGGGATGCCCATCAGTTGGGGAATGGCTAAACATGAATACTATGGAATATTATTGTTCTATAAGAAAGCATAAATGGTTGGACTCTAGAGAAGAATGACATGACTTACAGGATCTGATGCTGAGTGAAGGGAGTAGAACCAAGAGAATAATGTACACATCAGCAACAACATTATGAGATGAACAACCTTGATGGAATGTCTCAGCTGTCCAGAGAACTAGGACAAATGTATTTGACTGGTTATGGACTATATTATCCCCAACCAGAGGAAGAAAAACAAAATAAAACACACAGAAAAAAACAACCCTTCTGAATCTGATGAATACTTTAAAAAATTATCTCTTATTTATCTATTTCCCTTCATTCTAATTCCTCATGCCCAAAATTACTAATTTGTAAACATGTTTAACAAAATATGCATGTAAAATGTTAACCCGACTGTTCTCTGCTGAGGAAAAGGGGATGGGAAGGCAGGATGGAGGGAAATTTGGTAACCTGGAAATATGCATGTACAAATGTATGTAAATAAATACATTTTTAAAAAAGACCTCACTTGATTGGACCTGAATTTGATCAGTTCATCCCTTTTGATTATCTTTTACAGTTTTTATTTATTTCTTGACTAAACTCATGGAGGCCATCTACAATAGCTGCCTCAGCTTCCTTATATCTCACTTACTTTTTAACTCTTGGCAGATCTATAAGGTCCTTTAATTGCCAAAGCTCACAATCTTTTCTGAGTTCTCATCTTTCTTGATCATTCTGTAGCCTTTGTTAGCATCTATAACTTTATCACTGATGCTCTCTTTCCTTTAGCTTTTCATGACCCTGATCTCTCCTGATTCTCTATATCAGTATGACTGTTCCTTCTAAGTTTTCTTTGCTGGATCTTCATCCAGGTCACTCCCACAATTATGTGAGTGTCCATTAGGGCTCTCTCCTGGATCCTCCTCTTGTCTTCCTGCATGCTATTTCTCTTGGTGATCTCATCAGCTCCTATGGATTCATTTATCACCTTTATATAGATGATTCTCAGATCTATTTATTCAGCTGGACCTCTCTTCTGACCTCCACTGTCTCATTTCCAACTATACTGGATAGCTCTAACTGGGTGTCTTAAACTCAACTGAATTTATCCAAAATGAATTCATTTTCTTCCCCCTCTAAAAAAATTTTTCCCTTTTCTGAACTTCCCTAATACTATTGAAGGTGCCATCATCTTCCCAATCACCTAAGCTCACAACTAGGTGTCATTGTCCTTTTCTCACTGTCTCTCATAACCCATATCCAACCATTTATCGAATCTGTCATTTTGATCTTCATAGTTTCTCTTTTGTTTCACTTTATTTCCTCTGGTACAGGCTCTCATCACATTACTCTTGCCTATTGCAATAATCTACTAACTGATTTCAAGTCTCTCTGATTCCAGTCCATCCACTATTCAGTTGTCAGAGATCCTCCCTAAGCTTGGATTTGACTATGTCAGTCTCCTAGTCAATCAACTCTAATGACTCCCTGTTACCTCCAGGATCAAATATAAACTCCTCTTTGGTTTTTAAAGTCTTTCATAACCTGGCCCTTTCCTACCTTTTCAGTTTTCTTACATCCCATTCCTACATATTCTGTGTTCCAGTGACATTGATCTCATTATTACCTATATATGACACTTCCCAACTCAGCACTTCCACTGGCTGTCCTCCAAGCCTAGAACTCTCCCTCCTCATCTTCACCTCCTAGTTCCCCTGGCTTCCTACAAGTCTCAAATAAAATCCCATATGCAAGAATGCTTTCCCAGTTCTTAATCCTGGTGCCTTCCCTCTAAGATTTTCTGCAATTTATCCTGTTAAGATCTTGTTTTTATAGAGATATTTGCATTCTGTATCCCTTGTTAGACTGTGACCTCCTTGAAAACTGGGATCTTTCATTTTTTCCCCTTTAAGTAGGTTTCCTTATAAGTAGGTTGTTAATAAATATTTGTTGACTGACTGACTTATGAACCAAGTTAATAGGCCACCTTTCTACATAAGATTCCCTCATAGTGATCCCATCACTCTGAGGTAAATAACTCAAAAAGCTTGGGATTAAAAGGCAATAGATCTAGTTTGTAATCCTGACTATGTCATTTTACTTGTCAAGTGAAAATTTCCTAGATTTTTGTGGTCTCAATCCCTGCCCCTATCTCAAAAATGAAAAAAAAATAGAGTTTTTTCTAGATACCCAATCAGGGCTGTTAAGTGGACTCACTTGGTAGAAGTTTCTTCCCTGTGGTGAATGTAGAGACCAATGTAGTTGTCTCCAATCTCCTTTTTAGAAAAAAAACCTTTTTTATTCAACAATCCTTTAATTTCTGGAAGAAGTCCAATTATTTCTCTCTAGGTCTTCTCCACTTCAGGCTACACATCTTCACTTACTTCAGTTCATCTTCATATCCCCTGGCTATTCTCATTCCTTCTATCCCCCTGTGAATGATGCTCAGGATTCTCTCCTTGGGCCAGTTCTCTTCTTCCACTTTATTTTCCCTTGGAGATGTCATCTACTCCCACACTTTCTAAAAATAACTTCTATGTCAATAATTTCCAAATTTCAATCTTCAATCTTGCCTAATTTCCAGTTTCTAGTCCTTCTCCATTTGCTTGCAGGACACCCCCATTTGGATATCTTCTGGTTCAAATTCCTTCAAATCTGACCTCATCATTTCCCTTCAACAAGCACTTCATCTCTATATCTTTCATAATTATTTTGCCAGAACCATCCTTTTTCCAATCATCTAAGCTAAATCCTCATAAACAGCTCTGAAAGCCCTCTCTCCTTTACCATTTGGATTAAATTTCTTGGAAATTCATCTTCTACAATATGTTTCACATCTCATCTTCTGTGGGCACATTCTCTATACCATTGCCACTGTCTAAATCTTAGCTTTCATTTCTTCTTGTCTGATTTATTGTAATAACTTCTAGGAGCTGGTATCTTTCCTCTAATCCATTTGGCATAGCATTGCCACTATTATCTTCCTACAAGACACTTTTTTGTGTCATTCCAATTATATTTAACAAAAATTTATTAAGCAACCACTGTGTGTGCTGGAGGATGGTATTACAAAAGAAAAAAGAAAAGTAACTTGTCCCTTTAAGAATTTTATATTCTAATTGGGAAAACAAAACACATACAAAGAAAATACTCAGTAACTATATGGAGACCACTAGTGATGGGGGGTAACCAAGAGATGCCTCAAACTTCAACTGAATCTTGAAGAAAATCAGAGTTTCTGAGAATAAATATGAAGGAGCCCACTTGAGATATGGGAGATAGCCAGTGAAAAGACTGAGATATGGAATATTATGTGGGAGGTATATTAAGAAGGTCAGTAAGGCTTGACCATAGAGTTTATGGAGGTTAAGTTGAGGCAAGAATGTGAAAGTATTTAAATACCAGAGAAGCTTATTTTTTTTTTAAATTTTAGATGTAATAGGAAACCATTGGATTTTATTGAGTGAAGGAAGGATAACATAGGCAAACCTGCACTTTAGGAAAATCACTTGGGCAGCTGTAGGGAGTATGAATGGATAAGGGAGAGAGTTAAATCAGGGAGACTAATCAGGAAGTTGTTGTAATAGCCCAGGCAAGACATGATTAGGACATAATCCAGGTCGTTGGTTGAGTCAGTGGAAGAAATGTTGTGGAAATAGAAATGAAAAAGATTTGGCAGCTGATTGACCATATAAGGCAAATGAGAGGGAGGAGTCAAGATTGACCTAGGGTACCTCTTAGGGGCAGAGTGCCCTTGACAAAAATAGGGAAACTCAAAAGATATGTTGGTTTGGAGGGAAAGATAACAATTTGTGTTTTGGGCATGTTGAGTCTGAGATATCTTAAGATGTCTGCCTCACAATTCGAGCTATTCAAAAAACAATTAATGACATAAGTGGAATTCAGACAAAAGGTTGGAGCTAAATATAGGGATCTGGAAATCACTTGCATAGAGAAGATGACTGAATCCATGAGAACTGATGAGGACAAAAAAATAGGAGGAACATCTGGGAATTGCTGGAATCAGCTAAATTTGATTATGAGAAATGATTGTCAGATTTTTCAGTGTGAGTATTTATATCTTGGAGATCAGCAAACACTAAAAATCAGGGCTTGATTTATTATCCTATTGATTGCTTAGACTTAAGAAAGTAAGAGAGAAAATAATGATAATGATGATAAATTTAAAAGAATGTCTCTTGGAGAGCTGATTGTTAAACAATGCCCTTGGATGTTTATTGGATGAAGATCCAAAAAAAGGAGGCAGAGGAGTGACTGGACATTTAACAGGAGAACCAAGAGAAAGAAGTGTTTTGAAAATCCAAAGGGGAGAAAGTACCAGGAAAAGAAGATGGTCAACAATGTCAGATGCAGCTGAGAATTCAATAAGGATGAGCTCAAGCCCTATTTCTTCCATGAAGCCTTTACTGATCCCTCCAGCTCATATTGATCTCTTCCTCCATCACTTAAAGTCTGGCACTCAGCAGACACTTTGTGATAGCTCTTGTTGCTAATGCTTAATGTTTTGCTGCCTATGTAACCTTGAGCATGTCACATGACCTCAATTGGGCTCTAAGTTTCTTCATTTGCCAAATGAGGCAATTGGATGAAATGACCCTTGAGGTCTCTTCCAATTCCAAATCTAGGTTCTTATGATTTATGTCTTATTGCTAGCACCAAAATCCTCCTGTGATGGAAGCATGGAATGGTTCCTGGGCTCTTGAAGGCTCTACTACTAGAATAAATCTCTAGTGGGTTCTACCATGCTGGCAGTGCCTTGAACAAGGGTTCAATGATGGCACATTTTCCTACTTGAACATCAGAGCAGCTAGGTGGCATGGTGGATAGAGTTCCAGGTCTGGAGTCAGGATCACTCATCTTCCTGAGTTTACATCTGGTCTCAAACATTTGCTAACTGTGGAACTCTGATCAAGTCACTTAATCCTGTTTAATCCTGAGCTGGAGAAGCAAATGAAGACTATAACCCCAAAACATGTCACAGAAGGTAGAACATGACTGGAAAATTACTGAACAAACAAATAAGCAAAACCATTAAGCATCAGTTTAGCTGTTAGATGAAAACACTGGTTTAGCCATAGGGTGAAGACTTTTTCAGCCATAACCAATATATGAATGGCATCTACTCTGAGGATTGAGGGTTTGGGCCACTAGTGTCCATGAAGGGTGTTTCAATGCCAACAAACATTGATTCTCTATGTACTAATGGTCCCTTGTTTCTCTACTTAGTTTGTTAGATGATATTGGCAGACCTGTCTTCTATATCTATATCTATATCTATATCTATATCTATATCTATATCTATATCTATATCTATATCTATATCTATATCTATATCTATATCTATATCTATATCTATATCTATATCTATATCTATATCTATATCTATATCTATATCTATATCTATATCTATCTATCTATCTATCTATCTATCTATATATCTTGTAGATACACCTTCAGAATACTTCTTATAATTCAGGACTCAACAAACACTTAAGAATTGAATTGAAATATGGTCATTTCCACGCTAATTCTCATCAATTAACCCCTGACTTTCCTTTACAGAGAAGAATGAAACTTCTTGATTCACCCTTCTGTTTGTTCCTAAACTATCTTGATAAATGTCTTCCTTCTGTATATCCCATCAGGCCTGGCCTCAGAGTATAATAGAGAAGATATTTATATGTGACAGAAATATCCAATCCTAACCTGCAGTGATAGAGTATTGCATGATATCAACATTCTGTTGAGCAATTTGGAATTGTACAAGAAAGGTTGTGTTACAGTTTATAAACCTCATCTCAGAAATTCCATTACTGAGTATATATCACAAGAAGGAGGAAAAGAAAGAAAGAAAGATCCTATATATCACAAAATATTTATAACAACCCTTTGAGGCAGCAAAACTTTTAAACAAAGTAGGTATCAAGTGGGAGGGAGACTGTATCTTGTTTATATATAGTTATTTGCAGACTGTCTCCCTGATTCCATTGAGAGTAGGGACTGTCTTTTGTCCTTCTTTGCACCCCCAGGACTTAGCACAGTGTCTCTCACATAGTAGACACAACGATTGCTGATGAACTGACTTCCTGGGGAATAAATGAACAAACTATGTATGTAATAAATGTAATGGAATATTATTGTACTACAAGAATAGAGGGAATCATAGGAAGACTTGTAGAACATTTTACAGAGTGAAGAAAGAGTAATCAAATGAATAATACAGACAATGACCAAATTATATGAATGAAATGTAAAGTAAAAGACATTGACATTTGTATTAAATATGATAACAATTATGGGATTAGAGTTTTGATGAAACATTTCTCTAAAGAAAGATAGGAAACAATAGATACAGAATACTGCATACACTGTCAAATGTGTTATTTTTCTTTGTTGCAAGGCAGGGTTCTGGTATGGTGGTTGCTTATTGGACAATGACAGTAGCATAAAAATGAAATCATGAATAAAATCTATTAAAATTTTATATCTGTAACATTTGACTGAGAGTTCCCAGAAAAAAGACCTTGAGATCTATTTCCCTGACCTTACTCAAATTTGCTGACCATCAAGGGCTGTGAATTTTTAATTGGGATGATGGTGATGAGAAGGATAATGATAGTGACTCGTCTTTCATTGGCCTTGAATGAATGAATGAATGAATGAAAAAGTATTTAGTATTTACTACATACAAAACATTAACTTAATTCTGAAAATACAATTAGAAAAGTAATATTGTCTCTGTTTTCATTGATACTCACATTTTAATGGGACAACACATATTTTTCAGTTGCAAGTCAGGTGGAAAGTTTCCCTGGTCCTTAGGGTGCAAAGGTAAAGAGGTTTGGGGTACATTTTCTTTAGTCTTTTCCACTGATAAAGCCATATCATCTCCTGATATTGATGATGCCAAGAACTTTGGTGGCAATTCCTGGGAGAATTGAGCCAAAGCTCCCAACTCTACAAAGTGTTAGATCTATTGAAGTTATCAGTGACATGAATACTATTATTGTTTCATTATTATTGTCAAGTTAAACTAGCCAAAGTATTTTGCTGTAAGTATTAAATGGGTATAATTCTCTGGAGTAGCTAGTAAAAGCTGTGGGATTTCACAGAAGCAGTGAATTCTTAGGGAAGTTCCTAAGGGCTCACCAAATGGAAGAAGCAGGGGGAACCAGAAGAAGGAAATTACTAAATAGTAGTCTGTTATGCTCTCAGGCCTAGAAAGTGGAGTGGGGAACAAAGTGTTTGTAGAAGCTGCTGCTGCTGCTAATGTTTGTCCTTGCCCTCAAAGAAGAGGGGAAGTAGAAGAGATACACAAAGGTGAAATAGAAAGAGCATGGGTCTAGGAAAATGAGGAGCTAAGTTCTAGTTGGGGTCATCACCTCAGTTTCCATCTCTATGAAATAAAGGGATTAATGATAAGATAGTTCCAAGGCAAATGTCCTTTTAAAATATTTTAAAAATGAATTTTGAAAGCTTTTGTTTTTACATTTCCCAAATTTCCTTTGTTATCCTTCCCCTCCCCCATCTCTTCCTGAGAGAAATCCTATATAAGAAGGAATTATTTTTTTGAAAGAAAAAAAAGTAAGTGTGTGTGTGTGTGTGTGTGTGTGTGTGTGTGTGTGTGTGTGTGTGTTTGTGTGTGTGTACTGGGGGAGCAGAAACAGTCCACAGAAAAAAAATCAATCAGTGGAAAATGTTTTGAAAATATGCAAACCTGTGCACTCCTATGTCGAAAATATCCTCACCTGTGAACCTCTCCCAACCTCTGCAAAAAGTGGGTTTGTGTGGGAGGATAGAAGACTATTTCTTCAGGGTAAGGCTTTTTATATAATTTTGCAACATTTATAGTTGTTATTCTTTCTATATAGATTGTGCATGTGGTTTTTTTTTCACTGCTTACTTCATTCTGGATCAGTTCATATAAATCTTTACATGCTTCTCTGTATTCATCATATTCATCACTTCTTATAGAACAGTCTTATTCTGCTACATTCAGGTACCATGATTTGTTTAGCTGTTTCCCAATCCATGAGCATCTACTTTGTTTTTAGTGCAGTTTCTTGACCTGGGGTCAAATGAACTTAAAAAATATAAATATATATATTTTTCAGTAATTGCAGATTTTGATGACCAGAACAATGAGTTTCCTTTACAATCCTATGTATTTTATTTGAATACATTTAGAAATAGTATTCTGAGAATGGATTCCTAGGATTCCCAATCACCAGATTGCTGAAGGAGTCTATGATACGAGAAAGTTAAGAATACCTGATCTAGGGTCTCATTTCACTTAATCTTGGAATTACATAAATTTGGGGGTTAGGGCTAAGCTGCGGGAGTGGCTGCTTGTTGGACGTCTCTAAATACCAGCCAATCATTTACTTGGCAAAAGCCACACCCCAGTCCAGGTCAGTGCCAGCTCCCAGCCCTGGTTTCATTTGGAGCTGCTGAACAAAGGGCTTTCATGGACAGTGTAATCGAGGCCACCTGGGGAAGAATGGTCAGGTGCAGAAAGGGGGCTCAGAAAACACCAGACAGAAGCAAATTCACATGGATGGATGGAAGGAGTGAGAGAGAACGAGTTGGGGAATGAGGCCCTTGGCTGGTGGGCACGGGTTCCGGAGTCTATTCCCAGGGCAGCAGACAATCTCAATCTCTGGCAGGTAATGAAGGGCGCATTTATGCGATATGTCAGCGGTTAGTGCAAAGTTTGAAAGAAATGAGATCATGTGGCCAGATAGCATTCTGGGCCTCTCCCCGAGGGGGAAGGAGTATTTCTGGGAGGACTATCAGCCATTGTTACCACTCCCTTGCTGAAATACAACGGGACACAGTGCCGTCAGCTGATACTTGTGCGATCTGGGGCTATCATAAATTGTGGCTTCACAGAATATTAATCTCTGGTTACACAACGTGGTTAACACACAGACGGGCAATGAGACAGGGATGCTGAGAGAGATCTGCAATGGACTGCCTGCTCTTTGAGATCCCCTCAATTAGAAAGAGCCCCGCAAGCAGGAGGATAGGAAGGAAAGGCCACAGCAATTCTCCCTTGGCAGGGAAGAATGGCCCAGTTTACATCTGGTAACTTTATCACACCAGCCTTTAGGAGGCCTAAGTGATTGTATGTACATGGGGTTGGATAGGGGGAGTGGAATGTGAGGGAATGAGGGCAGTGGGACATTCACTGTCCAATGGAAATAGATAAGTGGGGGCCATTTCCATCTTTCTGGGGCCCCTAGGGATCTTTGCATACCTTTTTTAATGGTTGAGAATGGATTCCAGGTTAAGAATAGCTGATCTAAGGTCTAAAGACAAGCATCATGTTAGAGTGAAAAGTACACTTTATTGGAAAGTCTTACCATATTCTTCCTCTTATAGGTTGTCTGACCTGGAACAAATTCTTTCTTCTTTCTATACTTTAATTTTCTTCTTTGTTATATTAGGGAGCTGGACTAGAAAAGTCTTCTTCAGAATTCCTTCTTAAGAAATTTAAGATGACAGTGTCTGTTGATGGCTGATGATAATTCCCATTTCAATGTGATTCCCAATTATAACATTGAATTCCAGGAGCTATGATGCCTGCTACAGTAATAAGCCTCCATATAAGTGATATGAAATAAAAATATAAGTAAAACTCCATATAAATAATAAGTAAGAATTACTATTCCATAGCCAAGTTGAAAGGTGAAAGAAGTTGAATGACTGGACATCCCAATGAGCTTAAAGAGAAAAAAAATGCATCACATGGTATCATGCAGGGAGAAATGCCTGATAAAAAGGATATGGCCAGAGAAGAGGAATGAGATGTCTCAAGGTCTTAGAGCAACTGCTAGTACTATTGAGAACCTTTTTGGTTGTGACCATGACTGTGGGAAACTGATGTAGAACCAAAATGGAAGTCTATGCAGTCATGATTTAGGAATCTAAAGATGCCAGCAGATAATATCAGGGATCAAGGGAAAAGGAACAATGAGAGACAGCATGGTGTGGTACATAGGGCACTGGATTTGAAGTCAGGAGAACCTAGGTTCAAAACATACTTCTGTGTGACCCTGGGAAAGTCACTAATCTTTCTGTGTCTAAGTTGCTTGTTCATCTGTTAAATATTGGTCTTGATGACCTCCCAAGTCTCTTTCAGCTTTAAATCTATGATCCTAAAAATGGGATTCACTAGAAGGTGAAAATAGGTCTATGGGGTTGTTAAAACAACATCAGCAGGATCTGAAGAGCATGATGTAAATAAATGAAGAGAAGTTGAGAGGTGTCAATCTGTTTGTTCAGAAGCAGCATGGGGGAGCAGAGAGAGGGCTGGAAAACTCCCTTCTTTCTTATTAAATTAGTGCACTAGGGGTGGCTAGGTGACGCAGTGGATAGAGCACTGGCCCTGGAGTCAGGAGTACCTGAGTTCAAATCCGGCCTCAGACACATAATAATTACCTAGCTGTGTGGTCTTGGGCAAGCCACCTAACCCCACTGCCTTGCAAAAAAAAAACCCCAAACCTTAAAAAAAATAACTAGAAGAAGGCAAGCTGTCTAGTGTAAGATGCAAGAGGACACATAGAATCTTTTGGGAATAGCTAAATGTGATCATTGAATTGAAATAAAGAGCATCTGGTCTCAGACAAGAACTAAGGTATAGAGAAGGGATGAGATGTGATCAATTTCCCTTATTTATTTATAATATTCTTTTCTTTTTAAATTTTGACTTCCAGATTCTCTCTCTCCCTCCCACCCATCCTACATTCACTGAGAAGGCAAACTATATGACATCAATTATATAATGAAATCATGCAAAACATTTTCATCTTATAATAATATAGAGCAAAAATAAAAGCTAGGAAATTATACTTTGATTTGTACTCAGTTCTCTCTCTCTCTCTCTTGATTTTTATAAGACAATGGGGTTAAGTGACTTGCCCAAGGTCATACAGCTAGGTAATTATTAAGTGTTTGAGGTTAAATTTGAACTCAGGTCCTCCTGACTCCAGGACTGGTGCTCTATCTACTGAGCCATCTATCTGCCCCCATCAGTTCTCTTTAGAGGTGGATTGCATTTTCTTTTTACCATGAGTTCTTTGGAATCATCTTGGATCATTTTATTGATCAGAGCAGTCAAGTCTTTCACAGTTACAACATTGCTGCTTCTGTGCTCAATGATCTTTTGATTTTTCTTACTTCATTTTGTATCAGTTCATATGAGTTTTGACATATTTTTCTGAAACCAACCCCCTGATTTTCTTATAGCATAATAATATTCCATTACAATTATGTGGCACAACTTTGTTCATTCATTCCCCAAATGATGTGCCTTCCTTCTAATTCTTTGCCACCACAGAAGAACTTCTATATATATATATATATTTGTACATACCTTTTCCTTTTCCTTTGTTCTATTTGAGGTATAGACCTAGTAGTGGTATTGGGAGGTGAAAAAGATATGTGAAATTTTATAATCCTTTGGGCATGGTTGCAAATTGTTCTTCAGAATTATTGGACCAGTTCCCAACTCTACCAACAATATATTATTGTATCTATTTTCCCTTATCTCACCAACATTCATCATTTCTTTTTTTTAATTTTAGAAAGATTTTATTTTGAGTTTTGCAATTTTTCCCCCAATCTTGCTTCTTCCCCCCCCCCCAGAAGGCAGTTTGTTAATCTTTACATCATTCCCATAGTATGCATTGATCTAAGTTGAATGTGATGAGAGAGAAATCATATCCTTAAGGAAGAAACATATAGTATGAGATAGCAGCAGAATTACATAATAAGAAAGTTTTGTTTACACAGAAAGTCTTTGGTCTTTGTTCAAACTCCACAATTCTTTCTTAGGATACAGATGGCATTCTCCATCACAGATATTCCAAAATTGTGCCTGATTGTTGCCCTGTTGGTATGAGCAAGTCCATCAAGGTTGATCATCACCCCCATGCTGCTGTTAGGGTGTACAATGTTCTTCTGGTTCTGCTCCTCTTGCTCAACATCAGTTCATGCAAACCCTTCCAGGCTTCCTTGAATTCCTATCCCTCCTGGTTTCTTAAAAGTGTGAGTTGGTAACCAAGAATTCTTTTGATTTTCATTTTTCTACTCATTAGGGATTTGAAACATTTTTTTCATATGGCTATAGATTCCTTGATTTCTTCTTCTAAAAACTGCTTGTTTCTTGACCATTTATCATTTGGGGGATGGCTTTTGCTCTTTTAAATTTAACTCAGTTCTCTATATATTTGAGAAATGAGGCTATCAGAGAAATTTTCTGTAAAATTTTTTTTTGATATTACTTCATTGTGTCTCTTGCAAAAGATAGTTTTATCTGAGATCAAGATTGCTACCTCTGCTCTTGTAACTTCAAATGAAACATAATAGATTCTATTCCAGCCCTTTATTTTAACTCTGGTTTCTAATCCATTTTCCTATCTATTTCCATTTTATGAGTTAGTTCATTCCATTAACTTTCACAGTTATTATTATTATTATTATTATTATTATTATTATTATTATATATTTTCCTTCACACTATTTTCTTCTTCTTCTTCTTCTTCTTCTTCTTCTTCTTCTTCTTCTTCTTCTCTCTCTCTCCCCCTCCTTGAAAAGTTTGTTTGGCTTCTGACCATTGCCTGCTTTAACCTGATGTTTCTTTCATTCCCCACCCCCTAATCTTTTATTTTAGCCACTTCCCTTCCCATTTTCAGTATTAAGATAGAATTCTATACCCAAATGTGTGTGTGCATGTACATGCATGTGTGTGCATGTATATGCTTACTCTTCCCTCTTTGAACCAAATTTAATGAGAATGAGGTTCAAACTTTGCCCATCCCACCTCAATTTTCCCTTCATTATAAAAGTTCTTCTTTGTGTGCTTCTTTTATATGAAAATTGTTTTCTTAATTCTACATCTCTTCTTCCTTCTCCTAGTGTATTCCTCTTTCTTACCCCTTCTTTTTTTTGAGATCATCTCAATATAATCAACTCAAAGTTATATCATCTGTCTATGGATTTCTTCTAACTGCCCTAATAATGATAAAGTTCTTAGGAGCTACATGTATCATCTTCCCATACAGGAATGTAGACAGTTTAACTTGATTGAGTCCTATACAATTACTCTGTCATGTTTACCTTTTTATGCTTCTCTTGAGTCTTCTCTTTGAATGTCAAATTTTCTATTTAGTTCTGGTCTTTTCATCAGGAATGTTTGGAAAACATATATTTCATTAAAAATCCATTTCCTCTCTGAAGGATTATCAGTTTTTCTAGGTAGGTTATCCTAGGTTATAATCAAATTCTTTCTGTATCTAAGATATCACTTGATAATTTCTTGAAATATGAAGTCCAGACTGTTTTTTTTATCATGGCTTTCATGTAGTTCAATAATTTTTCAATTATCTATCCTTGATCTATTTTCCAGATTAATCATTTTTCCAATGAGATGTTTCCCATATTTTTCTATTTTTTCCATTCCTTTTGTTTTGTTTGGTGTCTCATGGAATCATTAGCTTCCATTTGACCATTCTAATTCTTAAAAAAATATTTTCTTCAGTCTGCTTTTGAATTTCTTTTCCCATTTGGCTTATTTTTCATTTTTAAGTAGTTTTTCCTCTTCAATGAATTTTTCTGCCTCTTTTACCATTAGACCAATTCTATTTTTAAGGTGTTAGTTTCTTCAGTATATTTTATGCCTTTTATACCAAGGTATTATTCTCTTTTAACAATTTTCTTACATCAGTCTCATTTCTTTTCTTAATTTTATCCTCTATCACCCTTGTCTCTTTATTCTTCTAGGAATTCTTGCTGACCTTGGTATAGTTAGCATTTTTCTTTGAGACTTTTCTTTTCCCCTGTTTTCAAATTATCTTCTATGATCCTTTTTTAGTCCTCTCTGCCACCATAATAACTTTTTAGGGTTCGGTTATGTTTTCTGTTGTTTACTCATTTCCTCAGACTATTTCTTGACTTTAAACTTTATGACTCTACTCATCTGAATCAGGAGACTGGACTTAACTCTGGATTTGAGGCAATCAGGGTTAAGTGATTTGCCCAAGGTCACAGAGTTATTGTGTCAAGTGTCTAAGGCCTGATTTGACCTCAGGTACTCCTGACTCCAAGGCCTGAGGCACCTAGCTTCCCTGCTTCAGTTTCTTTGTGCTGCTGTTTTCAGAACTAGTTATGGGGGTTATAGTTCTTCCAAGGTGGCATGATCTAGAAAGTGGTGTTGTTACTGTTCTACTACTCTTTGCTCTAGTATTTATCCAGGAAGGTTCCCTGCTTCTCTGTATCTACAATTACTAATGCTGTTCTATCTTTAGTCAATCTGATTCATATCTGGTGACTGGACCTAGATGGCTCCAGAAGAGAAAGTGAGAATGGTGATTTAGCACAGTATCCATCTCACTCAAGTCCAATTCTTGTGCTTGTTGTGGCATCATCTTTGATGTCCTGGTCTTCTTTGAGAATGAAGGATAAACATTATTGAGGCATTTTTCATGGAACCAAGGGATAGCAACTCTCCTAGGACTGGGAAAAACTGTATTTTGCTTTTTATGCTATAATTACTCATGCAACACCATTATCTAATTTCAATATTATCATGATATAATATATTCAGTAGTCTTATGTAGAAAACTGAGCTGGGGGCTCTGGCTTCTAGTCTTGACTCTTTCACTACTTTGCTATATGTCCCTGGGCAAGTCAAATATACTGTAGAAACTTTGACTTCCTCATTTGTTCCTGCCAGTTGATAGGTGATTTGAGGATCAGGTGAGATAATGAATTGGAAAGCACTTTCAAGAATAGTAACTGCTTTATCACTATGAGGGATTGTTAAAACCTTGATGGTGTTGGTGGCTGGTTTGGAGGTGGGGGTGGCAGAGAGTGTGGTAGTCACACATTCTCTCTCCTTTGCTGAGGGCTCTGCTGACCTTGACTTCCATTACCCACGTGGCTGCCTCTCTTGGGCAGCATAACTCACTTTGTGGTCCATTATCTCGCTACTGAACCCCCAGCAGAGGCGTCAATGCTATGCTGTGGTGGAAGAGAGAAGACTGCATCAAAGGATCCTGTAGACAATTGGGGCTCAGCCCTCTAGCAGGTCTGGAAAACACCCAGCTCCAAATGAAAGGGATGGAGGCCAGGAAGACCGCAAGTTCCTGTGAGCTGGAGGATGCAGGCTGGTCTCAGGATCAATCTGGGGAAGGGGCAGATGAGGTAGAGGGATGATGAGGTGGGGGTGGAGATGGAGTATGTACATACCTCTCCTACATCATCTCCAATCCCATGGGCAGCATCTCTTCTCCTTTATCATTTATATGCTTCTCTATAAAGGTAAAGAATTGTCTGTCCCTATTTCCTTCTACCATCACTTTCTCCTAATCCCCCTGTGTGCGCGCGCATGTGTGTGTGTGTGTGTGTGTATGTGTGTGTGTTTGTGTTAATGGGAAATAGAAAACTATGATACCAAATAACATGTAGGTACCAAATGACTTTAGTTATGAGGCAGAAATTGTTCTAAGCTTGGAAGATGTTAGGGTTGGGACTTTAAAGAAGAATCAGACCCTGGGCAAGTCATGTAATCTTTCTGGTCCCTAGCTTCCTTATCTGGAAAATCAGGGAACTTGACAGCTTCTTAGGTTCCTTCTAAATCTAAATCTAAGAACCTGATATCCTAGGTGATGTGGGAGGGTTCAGAAGTTCATCCAATACAGTCTAATCTCTACAAACTTTCAATTTCTGCACTACCATTGACCATTGACTACCATTTCCCCTCCTAAGCCAAAAGATTAAATTTAAAAGAGAAGAATCATATTTATAATTCAAAGAGTTTAAAAGTTATCTGAGCAATAAAACAATAATCCAGGAACTCAGTTTCATTTTAGGTCAGATCTATAGCAAAACAGCCCCCCTACTATTGGTTCTGGAATCAGATTGAGTCATGGTAGACACTCTTGGTGACAATAGTGGAATAGTGGTCTTCTGCCTGTGTAAAGCCTGACTTGTTGTCATTTGGTCCCTTCCTTGATGTGGGATGGTAGTAATATGACTGCATTTAGAGTAAATAAAACAAATTGCATTTTCATGGTACCTTGAACTTACCATGTGATCCTAGTCACTAGTTTCTTCAATTGTGAAATGGTGATAATAATTCTAATACGGCTTCAAAGGGTTGTTATAAGGACCAATCAAAGACCATTAAATGCTTTTAAATAAAGTTTGTATAAACATGATCTATTATTATCGTTGTTGTTAGGAGTCCAGCTGAAGTCCCATGTCATCCATTAAGCCTCCACTGACTCTCCACTTTCACAGTGACCTTCAATAAACTCTAAACTTAGACTCTCTAAAACCTAGGGACTTTACCACTTGAAACACCCAGAGTCCCTTGATTCATCCCCTTCTCAACTGCACTCAGATCTATAGTGTTTGTCTATTCAAATTAATTGCTTATAGATCTCCCTGTGATACTTTCATTAGCAGATCAAATCAGAGGGTAATGAATTCAAGCCATGACATTTAATGAAACAGAACAACTAGGTAAAACCTGGGGATTGAAGTCGTCACAGAAAACTCTCACATCTATTCCTAAAGGATTTCATCTTCCACATGGGTACCCTTTGTCGATATTCAGTCATTTCAGTCATGTCCGACTTTTCATGACCCCATTTGGGGTTTTCTTGGTAGAGAAGTGGTTTGCCATTTCCTTTTCCAGCTCATTTTACAGTTGAGGAAACTGAGGCAAATAGGGTTAAAGTGACTTGCTCAGGGTCACACAGGTAGTAAGCATCTGAGACCAGATTTGAGAATTGCCAGTTCTGGGCTGGACTCGAGGTTCCAGCATCCCATCTACTTTGCCACCTAACTGTCCCATGGGTGCTCTGGGGAACACTGATCTTGGCTTTCAATCAGCTTCTTTTTCTCCACTACATCGAGAAGGGAACACCTTAGTCACCCATGAAAAATGGCAGGAGAAAAGGCTTGTGGGATTTAGAGGTGGAGAGAAGGAACCCCCCTTCCCCTTGTACCACCCCTGCTGCCGCTGCCATTGCTACTACTGCTGCTGTGCCACTATACTGCTACGACACTACTACTGTTACTGCGACTACTTCTGCTGCTAGTCCTCCTCCTCCTCCTCCTATTCACACTCACACTCACACCCACACTCACACTCTTACACTCCTACTCACACTCATACTCACACTCACACTCACACTCACACTCCTACTCATACTGACACTCACTCACAGTGATACACACTCACACTCACTCATACTCACACTCACACTCATACTCATACACTCACATTCATACTCATACTCACACTCACACTCTTACACTCCTACTCACACTCACACTCATACTCATACTCATATTCATACTCACACTCATACCCACACTCATACTCCTGCTCATACTGACACTCACTCACACTGATACACACTCACACTCATACTCCTACTCCTACTCACACTCCTACTCCTACTCACACTCATACTCATACTCACACTCATACTCATACACTCACATTCATACTCATACTCACACTTTTATACTCCTACTCACACTCCTACTCACACTCACACTCATACTCCTACTCATACTGACATTCACTCACACTGATACACACTCACACTCATACTCCTACTCCTACTTACACTCCTACTCACACTCACACTCATACTCATACTCACACTCATACTCATACTCACACTCATACTCCTACTCACACTCACACTCATACTCCTACTCATACTGACATTCACTCACACTGATACACACTCACACTCACACTGATACACACTCACACTCCTACTCACACTCACACTCACACTCATACTCATACTCACACTCATATTCCTACTCACACTCACACTCATACTCCTACTCACACTCACATTCATACTCATACTCATATCCATACTCATACTCATACTGACACTCACTCACAGTGATGCACACTCACACTCACATTCATACTCCTACTCATACTCACACTCATGCTCCTATTCATACTCACAGTCACACTCCTACTCACACTCACACCTACACTCATACTCACACTCACACTTACACTCCCACTCATGTTCATATTCATACTCACACTCATACTCATACTCATACTCACACTCACACTCATACTCATAATCATATCCATACTCATACTCATACTGACACTCACTCACACTGATGCACACTCACACTCACATTCATACTCCTACTCATACTCACACTCATGCTCCTATTCATACTCACAGTCACACTCCTACTCACACTCTTACTCACACTCACACTCATACTTATACTTATACTCATACACTCACATTCATACTCATACTCACACTCACACTCTTACACTCATACTCACACTCACACTCATATTCATACTGACACTCACTCACAGTGATACACACTCACACTCATACTCACACTCACACCCACACTCATACTCACACACACTCACACTTATACTCCTACTCACACTCACACTCATGTTCATATTCATACTCACACTCATACTCACACTCATACTCATACTGACACTCACTCACACTGATGCACACTCACACTTACATTCATACTCCTACTCATACTCACACTCCTACTCCTACTCACACTCACACTCATACTCATACTCATACCCATAACTCATACTCATACTCATACTCATACTCATACTTCTACTCCTCCTTTTTATTTATTTTTTTTATTAAAGATATTATTTGAGTTTTACAATTTTCCCCTCAATCTTACTTCCCTCCCCCATGGAAAGCAATCTGTCAGTCTTTACTTAATTTCCATGTTGTATATTGATCCAAATTGAGTGTGATGAGAGAGAAATCATGTCCTTGAGGAAGAAACATAAAGTATAAGAGATAACAAGATCAGACAATAAGATATCAGATTTTTTTTTTCTAAATTGAAGGTAATGGTCCTTGGTCTTTGTTCAAACTCCACAGTTCTTTCTCTGGATACAGATGGCATTCTCCATTGCAGACAGCCCCAAATTGTCCCTGATTGTTGCACTGATGGAATGACCAAGTCCATCAAGGTTGATCATCACTCCCATGTTGCTGTTAGGGTGTACAATGTTTTTCTGGTTCTGCTCATCTCACTCAGCCTCAGTTCATGCAAATCCCTCCAGGCTTCCCTGAATTCCCATCCCTCCTGGTTTCTAATAGAACAATAGTGTTCCATGGCATACATATACCACAGTTTGTTAAGCCATTCCCTAATTGAAGGACATATACTTGATTTCCAATTCTTTGCCACCACAAACAAGGCTGCTATGAATATTTTTGTACAAATGATGCTTTCACCCTTTCTCATCATCTCTTCAGGGTATAGACCCAGTAGTGGTATTACTGGATCAAAGGGTATGCACATTTTTGTTGCCCTTTGGGTGTTCTACTCCTACTCCTACTCCTGTTCCTACTCTTACTTCTACTCATCCTCCTACTTCTGTTACTAATGCTGCTATATAGTCCCTAAATAGTCCTTACTATGCCCTGGCCCTGTGCCCTGGCCCAATTATCATCTTATTTGATCTTTAAAATACTCCTGGGAGGTTATTGGTGTTATTATTTTATATATTTTTATTATACAGACATCTATATATCTATATAATTTTATAGATGAGGAAACTAAGGCAAACAGAAATTAAATGACTTGCCCAGGGTCACCAGGTAGGTTGCAAGTGGTTAGGATTTGAACCCACATCCTCTAACTTAAAATTTGGGCTCTTCAGAGAACTCTGCGCTTTTCTTTCCAGGATTCAGTCACTTAGACTATAGGCAGCTCTTCAGGTTCCTGCTTCTTGTTTTTCATCTTTTCCCACCTGGGTTTCTCCAGCTCCGCATCTCGTCCTTTGTAAGACCTCCTTTTTGGCTCCTTCCAGGCTTATTGGGTATCCACCTAATCACAATAACCTGTCTTGTATAGCTCCCTAATTACATCATGTATATGAATACCGTCTCCCCAATTAGACTCTGAACTCTTTTGGTGGGAGGGATGGAGGACCTCTTCTCCTCCTCTGTTTTTCTCATGGAGCCTGGGTCTCATGGGGCCAGGTTCAGTGAAACCTGGTTGGCTCAAGGCTTAGTGAACTATATTGCTTCAATTTGAATTGTAGAGACATAAAAGATGAACCCTTCCAGCGTTGTGTGTGTGTGTGCATAGGAAAATAATGAGACTTTGCCTCTCAGGACTTGACCTGTGCTTCCCCTCTGCAGTCTAGAAAGCATCTAAACCATTTGAATCTGTTTCTGTATGGCATACATAGTTTCTGGTGTTAAGACATCATGTCACAGTCAAAATGCTTACTTATACCTTCCCTGTTTTTAATTTTTCATTTTTGATCAGAGCAGAAGGGGTTTTAGAGGCCCTTGAGCCCAGCCATTTTACAGAGGATGACACTGAGGTTCAGAAGGAAAGTGACTCAACTAAGGTCACAGAGACGGTTACTGGCAGGACTGGTTATTGTTTATTGGTTATTGGTAATTGGTTATTGGAAAAGACATGTGGCCTAAGCAGAGCATCCTGGACTCTTAATTTTTAAGTATGAACCTTTTATTTCTGCTATGCTGGACTGCTTCAAATCATCTTATGCCCCTGTGAGCAATTCTGGGGTACATTTGTAGATGTAGGCATGCCCATATGGCACTTTCTGGTCTTGTCTGTTCTGTGGCAATGCTCAAAGAGTTAGAATGTTGGATGGTTTGGTTTCCACATGGCCAGCCCAGACCTGAGAGCCAATAAATTACCCTACCCTGCCCTGATCTCCTAGAAGCTTCCCACTGTCTCTCCAAACTACAGGATCTGGATTTTCACCACAGAGAGAATTATTAAAAGGATCAGGATAGGACGTGTCTTTGAAATTAGACCTTAAATTTCAGTCAAAATAACCTCCTTGTGGTTCTCTATACGTGGTCATATTCCATCTCTGTCTTCTTTGTCTTTGCTACCCAAGCCTGAAACATCCTCCATCCTCATCTCTGCTTTTTGGAAGGTTTTGCTCCTCTTAGGTCCAAATCTAAATGTCATCTGCTTCCAGAAGTCATAGTCTCACTGGTTTAGTGGCCTTCACTTTACATGTATTTTGTATATAACTTGGTTTTACTTACTTACAGGTTATCTCTTCCCGGGAGTAGGGTGTTAGCTCTTCAAAAACAGGACCCACCTCATCTGTGCATATGAATTCCCTAGAAAATAGAAGGATCTTTATAAATGCTTGTTTATGAATTGATTGACTGGTTAAAGGAGTCATTTAACTTGAAGAAAAGACTTTGGGGGATATGATTATTCTTTAAGTATCTGAAAGGCAGGATGGTGTAGTAGGTAGGACTACACCATAATCCAGGAAGAGTCCAAATTCTGCCTTAGACATGTGGCCTTGGGCAAGATTGTTGGTCTTCAGTTTCCTCAACTGTAAAAATGAGGAAACTGGACAAGACAGCCTCTGACAGCACCTTTGGCCTATGATCCTATGATTTTTCTATGATTCAAGTGAGCCCAAGGTCTACATGTATGACTGATTTACCAATATATCTTCTCAATCCCCTACCCACTCAAAGTGTCTATTAATCCCTTATTTGAGGGGCAGTTTTATTCCTATCACAGTCAATGGCAACATTCCCAGAACCTTAGAGATCTTAGAGATAGAGAGGGGATTGAGTGTTGGAAAGAATTTCACTGTGGGAGAAAAGGATGCATGTCCCCCCCCCCTTTCAGTCTCTCCTAGAGACTTGCTGAGAGGTGTACCTCCCCCTCCCCCCTTCCCACGCCAAATGAGACAGCAGCATGTTTGAGTGGTGATTTTCCAGATGAGGCTTCTGGGGGCTTGTTCTTTAGTCGGCCTTTGAATCCTCTTAGGGAAAGCAGATACCCCCAAACAATAGAATTAGAGCTCAGTCTTTGGGCTCAGAACCTCCTTGACAGGGCTGTCTAGCTGCTTAGCATAGGCGGGCCGAGAAGGCGGCCTCTGGAGAATAGATTCCAAAGAGGCAATAATTTTCCGATTGTAGGCCACAATGCGGTGATAAAGTTCCCTGTCACATTTTTCTTCCCGGTTACTGAAACCCCCATTCAAACAGACTGTCACAGCCG